>NC_142672.1:21041907-21279407 GCF_964200805.1 Pocillopora damicornis
AGAAAGCCTTATCGATATTAGTTTCATTACGGGAGACTATGTCAACCCAATCAATACGTGACAAGTCGTGTTTAAAATTTTCTTCAGAAAATTGGGAAAAATCGCGCGCAAGAGGTCTGTCGGGTTTGCCTTTGACTACAAGCGAGCTTGTTAAACAAAACTGCGAGAAGTGGTCACTAATATCAGAGATTATATTGCCACTAATGATATTCTCATTAACTTTGTTTGTAAATATATTGTCGATTAATGAGAAAGAATTTCTATGCACACGAGTTGGTTTGTCGATACAAGGAGTTAAATTAAGTTAAGTTAAATTAAATTAAGTTAAATTCATTTCCTTGAACCTCAAGGCACTTCATTTCAAGTCAAAAAATTTTCGATAAGATGAAAGTTATTTTGCCTCACTTTGCCTGCCCGGGCCGTAAACCAATGCAGTTGAAAACTGCTTAGTTAAACTCCTTAACAAAGATTGTTCGGTTATATCCCGCTTAAAGAACATATCAACACTAAATATTTGCCTGGAGAGAGGTACTCTATAATCTTAAATAATCTCGTTTCTTTCAAGTCTCAAATGTGTATGGTTAGTCACGTATTCTTCTTCCTTATTTTTTGTAGTTGACAGTAATTACTACTTGTTCAATTATTTTTTTATGAACAACTGTAAAAGACCCTTTTACATCAATTTTGAAGTATTTGTCAGTTCTGTAATGTAGTTTTCATTTTGCCAATGTGTATTGTTGTATTCTGGCTAGATTGAAGTTAAACATTCTACTTGCGTTAAACGACTGCTCGCCTCGACTTGCTCTACCTAACTGCGAGCAGTGTTTATCTTTATTTTGTATTTTAAAACTTCTAATAAACTTGTAAACTGGTGAAGACTTGAAAAATTTTTCTACAGGGTTTCGCAAAGTTAAGTCCAAAGCTCATTTCGTTTCTTCTTAGACTTTCATGTATCCTTTCAGAGATTTGAGAATTTTATAGCATAACTACTTTTCATCTGAAGCTCCAAAATTTTAAAGTGAATCGAGAGGAAACTTCCATAGTTACGCGACACAATTCCGAAATTGCGTACATAAAAATGGACAAACAAACAGACAAGTCACAACTAAATGTTTTCATCCTGATGGGTCATCAGATCCCCTTACGAGCTCAGGCGTAGTTGAGTTGAAACCGATTTTGCAATATTTAAATATCCTGTTATAGACATCCAAATAAAGCCTGTTGTTGTGTATAAAGTTTTCTTAATCACGGCTGGGAATGCACAAGGCAAGCATATATTCTGAGAGGGTTATCAACCGTTCGCTATCATGGATTTGAAACTAATTAATATATTCGGCATCGAAATTCCGACAAGCTTTTTGTGTTGCATCTAAACAAACACTGCTAAACCACGCGATTGATGCTTAGTATTGTTTAATTTAAACTACAAAAATTTTTTAGGAGTCTCCTTGAACGCCTCGACGGCGTATTTTTCGGTCAATTCGGTTACCTGTTACTAAACTGTTTATGTTTACGATTTCGGACGTTTGCAGCTAAACTAGATCGTTAAGAAGGATACATAACTTAATCAATGCGACAAAACTATATCTTTCAGTTCTTTCCAATAAGAAAATAGAAAATCATTAGAGTCATTGCTTAAATATGTCCGTCTATACAAGTAACTAACTGGAGCACTTCAGTTTTTAACTTTCAATAAATTATACCTTATCACTTTAAGCTTGTTTCTCTATCGCTGAACACAGAGCAGTTCCTTTCCTTCAGCTTCTTACTTCCGTTCACAAATCTGTTTTGACTGTCTTCAAGATGTGGTCTCCACGTTTTTCGCCTTCATACTTGAAACATACTTGAGAAACCTTTGGTGGTACAGAAAAAAGTGACCCAGAAGTTACGCACCAAGTGCGCTGGCCTAAAAAATTGTTTTCAATTGACAATCCGGGCAATTTCGCATGGGCAAGACAAACCGTTTCTCCAAGGCGATAGAAGGCACTGGTATAGAAAAGTTTCTTTCCCGAAAACACAACACAAAAAATGCAGCTAGGGTTTGAAGCCGTTTGTCTTGATCTTGATTTCACCGCGCCCACCATCAACTCATCACGTCTTTCATCTCTCTTTACATGTTTTTATACAAACTTAGGAATAAAGGGATACTCACCTACTGGCTTGGTTTTCTGCCGTATTGGAGTGACGAAAAACCTTGAAGTTTATACTAGGTATGTTTTCGTAAACTTTGCCCCGTTTACTAGGGATAACCGGTCTTCTAACGTACTGGACTCAATCAACAGACTCGACTGAAGATTTTAGATATATGAAAATTCATATATTTGCAACTGCGGTGGAGAGATGAAATTATGAGATCCTCGCAGCTAAGAACACTACTGAAACGAGTAGTTGTAAATAGGACCTGAAAAAAATTCAGGCCCGTACGGGATGTGAACCCATGACCTCTGCGATATTTGCACTGCGGTGGAGAGATGACGGGCCTGAATTTTTTTCAGGTCCTATTTACAACTACTCGTTTCAGTAGTGTTCTTAGCTGCGAGGATCTCATAATTTCAGACTCGACTGAGTTTAACTGTTTAATCGTTCTCGCGTATTCACTCAGTTACAGCAGGCGTGTAAAGAGCTACTCTGGCAACTTGAAACGAGATTGATCGTTGCTAAGCACTATGAAAAAGGTTATTCGAGGTTACGTTAATCATGTACAAATTAGAAACTCCAAGATAATGTTGTTGACAAAATTAACGTCACGCAAGTAATCACGCAGTCTCCGACAATGTTAGTTAGAAAGAAGACTTCAGGTTGTGTTTGTTTGATGGTTTCTCTAACTTCCTTCAAAACGTCTTCAGAAGCTGTTTCATCAATGACAACTAAGCACCCTATCGGCAGATTTAAGAGGTGTAGTACGACACGAATTACTTCCAGACCAAATGGTCAACTTGAAAACTCCGTTGTGATTTACCCACGGACCAAGCGAAGGGTTTCTAAGACACTACAGAGGTCAAGACAATCCAAGTTTAGCATCTTGAGGTCGAGATCTTCTTCGTGATTAACAAATCGGACTCCCGTTTCGCGGTCGTCCGATTTTGTTAATCACTTGTATGATTACAGACCGAATTGGACACCTCACGGTCCTATTGCCAATACAAATTTTGATTTATTTAACACCTAGGCCCTCTTCAGATATACCATTGTTACTTTCCATTGTAATTTCAAAAAGACTATCGTCAGGCTTAAGCCCAAACAGAGACCCTGCTGTCGATATCTTTGCAAGTTAATCTCTGTATCGCTGAGCATATGTCACCAGTAACTAAGCAACCGATGCAAATGAAAATTAGTATAGTTTTCAGTGGGAAGTCACGCGATCCACGAACAAACACATTCTCGTTTCCTTCGAAGTTTCTACAAGCATAGATCTCCACTAATTGAAACAGCATAAAGATGGTGGCCCACTCTAGAATTCTTCTGTCTAAGTGTTCCGAGTTCCGTAGAGAAGGTGAATTTATCGACGTACGTTTAAAAGTGGGTGATACACTTTTCCCAGCTCACCGAGTTGTTCTTGCGTCGTATAGCGATTATTTTCGCGCCATATTTACTGATGGGAAAGAAGCGAACCAGGAACTGATCGAACTGAAAGATAAAAACATTTCACCGGAGATATTCAAGATCGTTATAGACTCCATCTACAGTGGTGACCTTCTTGTCAACCAGAAGAACGTATTTGAGGTTCTTCTCACAGCTAGTCAGCTTCAAATCGCGTGTGTTATTGAACTTTGTTGTGATTTCCTAAAGAAGGAGTTCATAGAAAACGGAATTGACATGAAGAATTACTCCATGCTGTGTGCAGTCGCCGAAAGACTCGGTCTCAGAGATCTGCAAGAGGCCGCAGAGGCCAAGATGGCATCCATTTACAAAGATGTTTGCGAAAGTAAAGAATTCCTTACTCATATAAATGCAGATCAACTACATAGCCTTCTTGGTCGAGATGATCTCAATTCACCCTCTGAAGCTTTTGTCTTCAAATCAGTGATCAAGTGGATCAAATACAAAGGGGAAGAGAGGATGCCAGTTGCTGGAAAAGTTATCGGAGCTGTTCGTCTGGGGCTGGTAGACGTGAAGATTGTGATTGAAGAGTTGAAAACAGAAGAAATGCAGCGAGTTCCCGAGGTGAACATTCATCTGCAAGAATCCATGATGCATCACTGTATGCCTTCACATGAATTTGCTGCAGAGAAAATGAAACCAAGATCGATGCGTCCGGTAAGAATTTAATTCAAGTGATCTTGCATTTATCTGTTTATAAAAAAATTAAATTTATTGTTTGTTAAGGACACAAGCCAGAAGGCCCATTTTTATGGAATTGATTATTGATTAGTTCACTGATTTCAGAATGATCTTAGGTATGTACATAGTTACAATGTTTATCTGTTTTTTCTGCATTTCTATTGGTTTTGTAATCGGACCTTTCAGCGTCACCACGCGCATATAAAAGGCGAGTTTAGCGTCCCTTTAATCAGTTCTTCTTAAGTTTTGAGTTGTCTAGGCAAACTTTCACTCCTTCAATAGATTGATAGAGCTTCGTTGTATTGTTGTTTCAGTTTGATTGATTGTGCAATTGATCGTGATTTTTCATCGTTGATTGTGGTTCGTGGTTGATTGGTTTTCAAGAATAAAGATTCGTGCAATTATCTCGATCTGTAAAATAGTCCCTAACACCTCGTTAACCGCGTTTTGGAGCGACGCCCCTTGGAAATTTAGAATCTAGATTTTTTTGGTCGCCGCAAACACTAAATTGTTCATGGCATACCCTGTTCACTCGACCAAGGAGAGCCCAGTTTCGTAGACTCTCTTGACATTCTGACTTAGACTCATTACTGATGCCCAATATTTCCGATTGTGTCGGTGGAGAAGATGTGAAATCTTCTCGGCCGTGAGCATTAATGTGATGCGTGAAAGATCTTCCCTTTTTAAGAGAAATTGTTAGGTTACCTCATTCAGAGTTTTAATCGGTTTTTTTGTGTTACACTCTCTTTAAACCGGCGATCGGGTAATGCAATCAAGTCGCTCTGCCTACCACGTGAGTCCTGTGGATGGAGACGAAAAATTTCTTATTTAAATTCGTAGCACACTTTCTCCATTGCAAAATATTACAACTAAATTTATCCATTTGACGATGAGTCTTAAGAATGACAGGACTTTTAAGGTTTGCAATGAACGGTCTTTCCTCTTGTGCATGTATGTGCCTCGCCGCTACCACTGTGGTTTGCGATGAATAAGTATACGGGCTTCCGTTTTCTTGAGAGTGTAAAGTATTTTTTTCCTAAAAAACCGTTGGAGTCAAACTCTACACGTTACAGACTAAGATTTCTTTGTTTTATTTATTGATTCCAAGTTAACTGATCATGGAGCGATCTTTTACAATGGACCACTGAAAGTTTAACAATCATATCATTTTGTTCCCAGCTTTAACCAAAGCCTCGTCCAGCATAATGATTTCGGTATCACTTGCGTGCGTCAACGAGGTCATTTTCATTCCAAGTTTTTTTAATTATTATTTTAGGTTCTAGTGGCCATCCATCCTACTCGAGATTCAAAAAGAGAAACATTTGTAAATGAGCAAAAGACCAGAGGCAAAATAGAGGAGAAAGCGGTAAGCACCAAGCGCTCGACCTTCGCTCGATATTTTGATGTTGACAGCAAATTGTGGAAGCCTTTGGCTTCGGTTGCTCAGCTGGGCGAAATAACTGATGTATGTTATTCTGCAGAATTGATTGGAAATAACCTGTATGTAGTCACAGAGGTGCAACAGCAACAGGGGGGCTTTAATTATGTTGTATACCGTTATCATATAGTAAATAACACGTGGGAGAAACTTCCAGAATTGTATATAGGGGTATACAGAGACAAATCGCGCCGCCCGCCTAAAATCTGCTTATGCTCAGTCAGTGAATATTTGTATGTCATTGCTCCATCGAATCCTCCCCAAAGGTACGATTTGAGCAATAACGTTTGGCAAGCTGGGGGAGAGTTGAATTTTCCCCAACATGAAGGAATTCTCCAATTTCTTGCGGCGACAGTGATGAATCGTAAAATATATGTAATTCATGATTGTCAAGATCGTACGAATTTCAACAAACCAGCGGTATTCCATTGTTTTGACCCAGAGAAAAATGAATGGGAGCGTAAAGCTTCGACCTGCCATCCTCATTTTGAGTCTAGTATTTTCGTAGTCAATAACAGACTATGTGTGGCAGATATTTCCAATTCAATAAGAAATTTTCGGCGGGACTATCCACCTGTGGAACTGTATGACGAACGTAAGGACACCTGGTCTGTTGTGGAGCAGAAACGTATCCCGCCCAACTTATTAGGTGCGTTTGAAATTGAAAGGAGGGTGTATTTCTTAATAAACAATTTTCCTATTGACAGTGGTATTAGAATTCCTCCGGAGGAAAATTTTCCTGTCCACTTAGGGGGTGAATGGGGAAACTTAGCAGAAGTAAATAAATACGCAGTCTTGTGTTATTTGCCTGTCAAGAAAGAAAACATAAGATAAAGGAAGCAGTGATAACTCTAAGGTAAAAATTTCACGCATATAAAAATCAGTTAATGCATGGAATGGTAAAGACAGAGGTCTAGATACTTGTTTCAATGTAGTTTACTGAAAAGCTATATTATGGTACTCAACACTCACCATTAAAATTCACTGTTGTTTCAAAGGAGTGTTAATAGGTGTACGATAAAATAGTTTATTGTGTAGTTTGTGTTCCATATTAGCTAAAAGTACGGCACATGATAACATAATTTGGTTTTCAATACGATACATAAATTGAGTAAAACTTTTGGACAGCATCGAGAGAAGTGAGGAGGAGTCATGGAATAAAGCTGTAGGTTATGAGTATGGCTCATCGTAGTGCTGTAGAAAAAAGTATATCGACTTTCTTAGATTATTTTCTTAAACGCGTACTAAGTATGCAAATTGAAAACTGGCGAAGGCCAACAGATCATAACTTAAAGTGATCTCAGTTTTGCAAAGGCTTATGGGTATGATACTTTAACGCTCTGGGCCCAGTTGTTCGAAGGCCGATTAGCGTTAACCCAGGGTTAAATTTTAATCTAGGTTTCTGTTTTTCTCTGTTCAAAAGCTGTTTGAGAATAATTTTCTCCATTTATTTTCAGAGCATTCAATCAAAAAATTGAAGACAAAAAGATTTCAGCTGAATTTTTTTCTTCAAGCTTTCAGATCTTAAATCAAATTTTATACTAATCCTGGGTTATCTTAACCCAGCTTTGAACAACTCGGCCCTGATCGGTTTCATTGTACCTTGTAATATTAACTAATTGCCAGCCAAGATGAGTAATACAAAAAATGATACTATTCTTGATTAATTAAAACTTTTTATTTCTGTCTGAAATTCAGCAAATTACGGAGTAGCATATTTGCTTCTACCAATGAAAGCTTTGTCGAAGTTCGCTTTCATCACAGAAATTAAATAAATTTAAGATGAAATATATTAATAAGTATTTGACTCAATTGTCTGTACAAACTTAAAAACCGTGAAATTAACTTCATCACATTTTGGAACAATAGAATGGTTGTCGTACACGGTATACTCAATTGTCTGTATAAACTTTGAAACCGTGAAAGTAAACTTCAAATAACCTTTTAGAACAATAAAAGATGTTTGCAAACGGTAACGGCGATTTTAATCAAGGCAGGTATTGAAAATCTCATTGACATTTTAAAATTGACCCACACAGAACCGTCAACCCTTTAATTCTCGATTCTCCCCTCTAGCTGCTGCACATTTCCTTGTAAATTATTGAAAATGATTTGGTGTTGGATCAAGGTAACAACTTGTATCTGATAATTTCGAGAATTTTCATAACCTGTTTGATTAATGCATGAATATCATAGGAAGGCACAAGTTTTACTCTTCCAAGAGCTAAAGGGTTACACATGAACTGAGATTGATGATAACTAAATTTAATATCTCATGGCTTTAAACCGTTTTTGTTTTTAAACATCAGTTACGACACAACCGCCTCTGATGTTCCATTCTGTGCACCGTTTGTAACAGATTTTAAGCCATGACTTTCAATCCGCTCCCGGCTGTGCCTTCTTTCCTTCGCTTCAGCCAATTTGCGTTCGTTGTCAGCCTTTTTCAAAGCCTCTACATGCTCTTGCAGAAAGTGAGTCACCCTTTCGTGTTCAAAAGACCTGGCAAAATCCAGCGCCGTTTTGCCGTGCTCTGATCTCAGCTTTACAGGGACACCCTTTTTAACAAGAAGCTTAACAAGCGCTTCAAAGCCATTAAGTGCAGCGTTCATCAGAGTCGTTTTCCCTTCTTTGTCCATTGTGTGCACATTGGCCCCATGATGTATCAGTACCTTGGCAACGTTCACATTACCGCTCACAGCTGCTACTCTCATCAGAGGAGTCCAGCCTACGAAAAATTATTGAAAAGCATTAGAGACAGACATAAATATCTGATATAATTATCTCATAAACAAACATTCTCAAGCAGAGAAAAATCTGCAATTTGCCAGTGGATGTTCGTTCTACCTACGAATGAGAGTTGTTCGTCGAAATTTGGCAATCCACGGTTATATAATTGAAACCTCACCGCACACACGTAATTTGTACCACAAGTTCCTAAATCAACTTCTTTGCATTATCATTAGGGGTGTATTCGTAGGCAAGCTCAGAATTAACCATCATTCTTATTGTTCCCACAAGATGCTGGCGACATTGATAATCCTTGTTGCATACAGAACTCTTGTCAAACATGAACTTCGTAAATAGCATTGCACATTAAGATTTCTCTGTGACTTATGATCAGTTGGCACAGCATCCTACCAAGAAAATAGAAATAGCTGATGCTCGATCCTCGTAAGGACCCAGATTCTTTCTTTGTCCAACACTCACGACAAATTTTTATACCTACATTTTTGTAATAAACGCATTCAACGATGAAATAATTTTTTTTTTTAATAATTCATCAGGGGAGTATACCAAAGCAGTGATTTAGAATAGCTTTCCCAAATTTTAGCTGCGTATGAAATGTTCTCCAAGATCTGCTTCGTTATCTTAGGGAGTGGCTTGGGCACTAGAGACGTCACAACACTCGATCTCGACTAAGCCTCGTTCTTCCTCCCACACCGTTTCTCCCTCAAGCTGCTTCCTGCGTGCTTTACAACAGTTCCAGAATCACCTGACGTTTCGTCTTTGACGTCCACTCGGCAGCCATCTTGAAGCATCCAGCGGATCATATCCAAATTGGCTCCGTCGACCGCCCAGTGAAGAGCTGTTGAACCTGTCCTGTCCACTAAATCCCACTCAGCCTTATGTTGTTTTAACAGCTGCGCAACCTCCACATTTCCTGCAAGATTTTATAAGAAACGTCGTGAACAGATGTGTTTTAGAGAACGTAAGAATGTCCAAATTAGAACTACCCAGGCCAATGAAAGTCAACACCAGATAATTTCACTATTCTCCATACTGTACTCTATACATTTCCTAAGGTGCTGACAAGGAGAATCTGTTGAACAATCAAGAGCTTCTTTAGGCCAAGAGACACAATTACAGATCACAGAAGATGGAGAGATGACAATTTCTTTGACAAAGTATGTCAGCGGAAACATTTTCCGTCAAGTTTAAAATTGCCATTTACAAAGATTGGACCTTTAGCGAAAGCTAAATGCGTCTTACTAACCAAGTGCGACGCCCGTACTGTAAGTCACGGACCGAGCTTTTTACCGCTCGGGATTATGCCCCAAGCGCGAGATATAATATCACAAGTTATAAACCTGAGAAGCAAGCCATCATCAAGGCTGTTTTTCCACTGCTGCTTTGAAAGTTCACATCTGCGCCAGTTTCCAGCAAAACTCGTGCCACATCTACATAACCTTTTTGGGCTAAAATACCATTGGAAAAAAACAATTTAATTTCGATATGTTACCACTGTCCAGGTGGGAAACTAACAACCCTGCAAAGCTTGCAGATCAGGTGAGAAAAACCTAAAAAAGAGGACGAAGCTAAAGCTGATTGAGAAGAAATAATTGTTCATAGTTAGCTGGTATAACAATTTGTAACAGATGCAACGAACAGGAATTTTGAAAAGAAGTATTCATAGTCATGAAGTCATTCATAGTTGAAGTTATATAGTTCATTTAACTTAAAATTTTTCCAATTTATGATTGTGAAATGTGACGGAAACATCGAACAATTTATCGTCAAAACCACGTCATAGTTTTAGTTTCAGTAATTGTGTCAGTAGTTAGCAGTGGATTGTGTTACCTGCAATCATGAGTGGTGATAAACCAAACTTGTCGGGGGAATCAACTGCTTGCCAGCTAAGTCCTAAAATACAGAATTGTGAGTCTGTAAGTAAGAAATTTAATGCCAAATTTTGGCTAAAAGCTACATGAGCCCCCCTTTACTGACTGGTGGTAAACTGTCAGCTAACAACTTAGTAACATTTGACCAACACATCAACGATCAGTAAGAACCTGTAAGCTGTCAGACACGTCCGATAACAGTCGGTTAACTTACAGATAGAAGTTGGCTGACAGACGACAAACAAACCATCGACCAAAAATCAGAGATAGATGACAGAAGTTGACCAGCTTTGCTACATTTACTGAATATTCCACTCTTTTAGAGTCTGCTGTCAGTCAGTATAGAATACTACTGTTGAAGACATTCACGAACTCTTCACTCCTTCGCTTGTGCATAATCATCATAAGTCCCGTAAAGCCCCGCACGCGTAATCCCCCAAAAAAGCAACAGTGAAAGCTGAGGTGTGTGGGGCCGGACGAGTTGACGTGAGCCGGTCCGGAAAAGCCATCCGGCCCTGCCCTCACGCAGCTCTGCTGCAAAAACTTAAAGAAAAGGAAGGAAAGAGTGCAAAAAGTCGCGGTTTTTCGATGAGTTGTGGTTGAGTTGTTCTAACTCGAAAAAACAGAGGAAAACTTTCTATTGTAGAATCTATTTTATTGCCCGCGAGCGCCCGTCTATAGCGTCATATTAAGTCTGAAACAAAATTTTCGAAATTTTCAATAGTTATTGGCCATATGATGAAATACTCATCTGCTATGTCTGGTCGGGCCGAACGGGAAAACATTTGGCTCTCCGTCATGGCGCACGGACCTCGCTGCGCTTGGTCTGTACGTCATGAAATTGAGCCAACCTTTTTCCCGTCCGGCCCGACCAAACTAAGTCGATAAGTACATATTTCGAAAAAATTTCAACAGCGGTTTCAATAACTTTTTCTTCTTGGCGGCTGCTGATAGTATAATGGGCCGCTGTGCCCGGAAAAGGGGCTGTAAGGTGGAAACAAAACATTAGAACCTGCTCACAGGCTAAACAGATGGCGGTAAGAGAGCATACAGGTGGCAGTAGTGTGTAGGTAACTGGCTGTTATTGAAGACCCTGTTACAAAGAGCCAGAATAATTACTGGTCGCCTACACCTTAACAAAATTAGAGATTTCAATAAGCGCAGTTCAGATTGATAACATATCCAAAGAACATACACAAAAAGGTCTTAATTAACAGTATCCCTGAAACTTAAAAAAAGGAAACTTTTTAAGGAATATTTTGGACAATTGCAGAGTCACTGGATTTAGTTTACAGTCAAGGAATCATTGTTGGTTGGTGCTGAACCCATGATTAATTTAGAAAAATGAAACAGCTCTCCCACAGGTGTTCATTTCCATTCCCGGCATTGATTCCATACCACGTAAATTACAATATTATGTCACTTTTTAATTTTTTTACCGTGCATTACAGAAACCTTTTCCTAAATATAGAGTAAAGAAGCCAAGTATTGAGTCCTTCAAGAAAGAGCTAACCCTTTTTATTCCATTTCATCTTTTTATTTCATTTCATTCAGTGCCTTTTTTTCTAATATATATTTTTTTGTTCTAACGATCCTCCATAAGTGTTTCCCTGTAGAGAGAGGTGGAGTAATAACGGAAAAGAACATGAGCATCGTAAACTTACCAGGCAGAATATTTCTGACAGTCTCCACATCTCCCTTAGTGACAGCCCTCTGGAGATCTTCGCTGGTTTGAGGTTTCTTTGTGGTTGACACAGTGACAACAGCACTCCAGGCACTTGAACCAAAATCATTCATACACTTCAGTCTGTATCGGTACTGTGTGCGAGCCTCCAGACCTTCAAAAACATTCCTGTTGAAAAGAAAGGAGAAACTTACTGAAAAATAAAGTAGCTCTTAAATAGCAAAGCCTTTTTCACACCTAGCTTCACCTTGAAAGTTTCTTACTGACAATTTTCTGCACCATTTGACCTTTGAGAATGACTGTAGCATCTAATCTCTCCTAGCTAGCAAACAACATTAGCCCTTCATCAAACATTAAGGTCATGAGAATAAAGGAAATGATCCCCAACCAAAGAGGCTCTTGATTGTTAAACAAATTCTCCTTAAAAGATTTATTGGAAAATGTATAGATACCAGTTTGGAGAAACTGCATACTGATGTTAGGGTGTAAAGGGCAAAAAATAAAGGTAATGAAGGAAAAATGAGTCGAGGGGGGTGAAAATGATAACACCACCTATTAAAATTTAGTGCTGGGGCACTGGCAACTCTAGATCCACAACAAGTTGTTATTGTATTGAATGGTAAGTTTCTTTTGAGATGCTTGATAGGACCAGGACATAAATCATCAAAATAGTCTCTTCATAATTTCACTAAAATGATCTGTGAGAAAGTTTGAACAATTTTTTATTCTTTTCAGAAAGGGGAAGGTCTAATAGGGGGAGGGTCATTTTCTCAGCCACTTAAAAGAGCTCTGAAAATATACAACACTCATTTTGATAGGAGCATGGTCTCACTTTAGCCAATAAGGGTGTTTATTTGGAATAAAAAGTTAAAGCAATGGAGAGGTTTTTGCATGGGCGTGACTCAAAGAAAATTACCAGGTGATTCAGAAGAAAATTGTGCAAAGCTGTGTCAATCATAACAGACTTAAATTTTAATTAGATGGGTTGGTACTAATGACCCCCTCCTGATGAACTTGAAAAAAAACACTAACTTTACTTTTCCCACAAATTCTCTATAGTTTGGTAGTAGACCATGAAAACAATGATCACAAAGAAAGGATACAAGTTGTAATGAAAAACTCAGATTGTCTCTAAGTATGTTCCCATGTCTCTGACAAAGGACTTTCAGTTGACATTTTACGGAAACACCACTGATAATATTTCCATGAGAATTCAGTGCTCTTAGCCCTTATTTTAAACACAACAGGTCAGATAAATTTTCAAACCAGTAGAGCATTCCTTTTATGTCACATTTTCAAGAATTCTGAGGAATTTTAGACGGAAATAACAGGTACTACATGAAAACGAGAACATCGAGGATTGCCTATGACCTTAGATGAGATAAACCATGATATATTTACATTTTACTGTAACCTGAATAGACATTGCCAAATCCCCTGGACCTTGGGCCCAGTTCCTCTTCTTGAATACAATATCTCAACCGGGTGTCTCCCTTGCCTTGATCAACAACTTCAGGAGCTCTCCAGTACAGCTCTATGCTGTTATGAGTCACCTTACCAACAATGGGTGGATCGGGACGAGGAGGAACAGACATATTTACTGATAACTGCAGATCCTGTGTTTCTGTCATTGTGAAAGATAAGGGCAAAATGAAGACAATTCAGCATAATCAATTATACATATATAATGTTTTTATTCAAACACACCAATTTAATAAAACAAAAATCTTAATTACTTCATTTTGATCATACCAATAAATTTCTCCAACCTGATTTTTTTCTTCAAAACCAATTTCAGAATCCATTCACTCAAATTAAATTGTTATTTCAAGATTATGAAGTTTTACCAGGGGGAAAAAAGCCATAGGATTGTCAGTTCATTTGTGGGCATATTGTTTATTGTTTTAGGGAAATTTAGAATCTTTCAGTTAAACCTCTAAAAATACTTCTCAAGGAATACAAAACTAGAATATTCTGACTACTTCTATGGAAAAAAACAAACATGGTTCTTAATTATTAAAAACTTTCCATATTTAGCAATAACAATATTTTTTTTTTACCCAGGAGTAACCAAAAAGGATTTTTCCTTTCAATATTGTTACCTTTTGAGCAGAATAATGTGGAGAAGAAAGAAAAATATCAGCTTTGGGATATTGTTTGATTCAGCACTAAATTATCTAAGCAACCATCACAAAAAACTTAAAGCACATGGTGTGGAGAAATGGCATTCAGATCTTGGGATTGAAAGGGTGAAATTGTTTTCTGATACATTAGAAACCCAACATATGACCACCCATGGGATGCAACCACCTCATTTTATCTGTCATTAATTCAAAATCAAATTGTAAACAATTAGTTCTTTGTGTTCCATGCTAATTAAAAATCTAGCAGCCTGTCATTACAACCAATTTTAAATGTCCTACACAGATCATATAAGCTACTTTTAGATTTGTTATGCAAGTAGTCCAATGTGTAATTTTCCAGAGGTTTCAATAAGTTTTGAAGTGGATGGCAAAAACTGTGAAATATATAGGCAACAAGTGGTTTGTTTTTTACCATAAGTTTGTTAATTGCAGAGAAAATAGACAGCTATTTTGCTTCACATAGACTGCAAATTTTGCCAGTTGCTAGTTCTTGTGGAAACCCCTGACTTTCTACATAAAATTTCAAACAATTATCATGAACATGAAATAACAGACATGTTTCATTTCTACTAATTGAAGAAAGTTTTAAAAGTTTTCACTGAATTGGTTATAAAGTTCAAATAACATGCCTGGAAAAATATATGTTTGACTCTTCCTTAGATTCTTTTTTTTTTTTTTTTTTTGATCTTATACAAGAATTCCAGACCAGATCGTTCTGTGACACAGAAAAGGTGATTGAATCTTTCATCTAATGCAATGCTAAAACCTGATTGGATAGCAAAGTGAAATTATAGATTTCATTTACAAGCAAAAAAGCCTTTCTGCATTTTTTTGGCTAATTATCACATATGTCCTCATTAAAAACTTGAAATAAGAATCAATTAAAACATTAGTCAAAGATGTCATGAACAAAATCAAGAACCAGTGATAAAAACAGACAGTTTGCAAATTAAATTAGCTGCAAACAGTGAGGCTTCATTAACACTTTGCCTCCCAACACAACAATTGATCTAAAAGCAAAGATGTGCAAACTTCACCACAGAAAATTACAGACAATTTCTACCATTTTAGAGTAAACTGCAGTAGCTGATATATTTTTATTAACAATCTTTTAAAATTGGATGTTACATTTGTCATTTGAGACATCTGAATATGCAAGATATCTGCTGCATGTAATAAAAAATGGTGATTATTTTACCAATTGTTAATCACGTTTTTTTATCCACTTAAGAATGCAATAAAAGTTCGAAATTAATTTTCAAATAAAATAGGATGACGTATGACAGCTCAGTATTGTGAAAAAAACATACAGTCAATATGGGCTGCAATGCCTTGAACAAAACTAATTTCGCAGTTTAATTAAAGGTGATTGTAATGTTGGTGTTGCTAAGACTATTTAAAATGAATGCATATAGTTGAATCGTTCGATATCTTCTTAAAAATCTAAGGCTTGCTTTTTTAAAAGCCAAAGATGGGGCAGTTCGCAATAGCGTAGTGCGTATACGAGGATCCAATGCTCACTACGACAATTTAAACTAATACAAGGTACTGCGACCATTGCAAATGATAATGCATACAATCGAACAACAGCAAAAATAACAATAACAATAAGCTGATAGGGAAAGGTGTTAATTACCTAATATTATGATCTCTAAAATAGGAAAAAATCAATTTTGAGCTAACCACAACTACAACATAACGGCGACTCACTTGAACAGGATTTGGTGTTAAACTCCAAACACTCACTGATAGGAGCTGGCTTGACTCCTCTGGAAATTAAAGTATGTTTTAGATTTTTTGGGGAAACACTTTACAATCAAAAAAAAATTAATCAGAGCAAAATCCCAACGTACAAAAATCTTAAACATAAACTTGAGACGTGCTTGAATGCACGCGAAGTTACACAAACGTTTTAGGTCAAAAAACGAGCAACTTCACGTTAATACCCGCGAACGACGACCCTATACGATCAAATATTCAACTAAATGCACTCTTAAAAGAACTGTATAAAATCAAAGGAACATCACACCTCAACAAGCAACACATCTCGCGAATGACCTAGAATTTTGCACTTTACAAAATAGCATCGTAATTCGTTTCTCGCCAACAGAGCAAAAACATATTTATAAACTAACCTCCACTATTTTAGAAAAATATTTCTTTCGTCTTCTAGGGTTCTTCTTGTAAAGATAACTGGAAGCCGAGAGGTAAATTGGTGACCTCGCACTGATCACATCTCAATCCAAACAACTTGGCACAAGCACCTGGCAATCGCTGGCGTCGTCTCCAAGGAAGAATAACAACAAATCACTTGGGGGAGGGTTCTCAGATTTCAATCGTTGTGGAATCATATCTATTTTTAAGTAAATTGCAAATCGCCCCAAAATTTTTGTAAATTTTCCGAAATATTTCTTGAATCATAATTATTTAAGACGGTGGAAAGTTAAAAATACGAAACAAAGCCCTTAAAAGCGATAACTTAGCTATTTCTTTCACTTCCCGCGGCCTCCCCTCTTAGTGAAAGAGACAACAGTACGCTGATAAATCGTGGGCTCCACTTTTGACTAGAATGAACTTACTCTGAAGGACACTTTGAAGTTCTCTTCTAGTAATATTTCTGCCTTTAATCAACTGCATTATGGCCGTGTTAGACAGAGTTCTTCGCGTACTAGACGCTCTAGGCCTCTTTCTTATCACTCGCTTTCCATTCATAGAGCTGTTTGTCCTTTTGATGTCCACCGGAGAGGAGGCCGAAAATTTGCCAGGGGCGCGCACGTTGACCTTCAGAGACACTTTACGGCGGGAATACCTACTTGTGTACATCAACGCTTTAATTTTCTTCGTTTGTGGAACAGGCATGACTCTGGACTTGAAGAGAAGGAAATGTGGCCTGGCTGCTGCTTTGCATGTAGTAGTATATACGGGGGTAACTCTATATCAACTCAAAAAATCTTCAGAATATTTGATCGTAAGTCAGTAATTTTGTTCTTTATTTGTCTGATACGGTTACCTTTCCGGTGACCTTCAATTTTTTTTCTTGTTACCATGAAAGCTTCTGATTATATGTTTTTTACTTGATGAAAAGCCCTCTTTGAAATCAAGGAAAGTTATCTGATATGTACCCAACACCCTTATGTAAATTCGTGGGCTGAAGATCAACATATGTTTACATATTTAATTAACTCGCCCTGAAGTCAAAGAATGAAGGGGCTCGGGAGGTTTTCTCCTAAAAGCATGTTTATATTATCCTTAGCTAGTGTGGTTGTGCAAAAAATCTGATCTAGCACAGAGTATCCATTACTGAAGTATTAGATTAAAAACATGTGAAAGCTTCATGAAATCAGTAGGCATTAAGGGCTATTCACAGGGAATTTTGTTTCGAGGTTTTCATGCATTAACCCTTAAACCGCCTTGAGCAACCAAGACAGAATTTCTTCTTACAGTATCAATACACTATCACGCAAACAAATGGTGAGAATGAACTTAAGAATAATATAAATCAGGAGATTATTTGTTGATCTTGTACCAAATTCTCGGAACCAAAATAACAAGAATTGTATGACAGACAGTAAGGAGAGTTACAAAGAGATCTTGGGAGTGAAAGGATTAACCTGTAGTTTACAATGGTATCTCATGATGTTTTCCTTTGTTCCAATTGGCTATTGTGATTGTATTTGTTTTCATGTTTCCACAGTCATCCTAAATCAGGCTAAATTGAATCTAACAATTATTTGTTTCTTTAAATAGGTCAGAATGGCAGCCAGATCTGCTGCAGTATGTGGAGGTTACCTATTTGTTGCTGCAGGCCTCACAGACAGTCAGCGAGGCCAGGCCAAGGTGTTTCAAGCTCTAAAAGTTTCTCGACAAATCCTTGCATTTTATCTCTTCTGCAATGCTTATATGGTGTGGGCCAGTGAAGAAGATCGTCTAGCACATATTAAGAATATTCCTGGTGGTCAGTTTATGATTGTCATGGTTATTGCACTGTATGTAATTCCTGCACTTAGTATCTATGCAGGGTATGAAGCAGGTTATTTTGCACGCATTGTTGTATGGCACTTGGTAGTTGTGTCAGCTTTAGTGGATTTTAACACAAAGTACTGGCGCAGAAGTTCAAGTCATGTTGCATTTTGGGTTCAAATCCAACATGCTGCAAGGAACCTGGCTGTCATAGGATCACTGCTTCTCTTAGGAAGGAAAAGATATTGGTGAGGACTAAATTGTGGGAGAAATGTGGCTAGAAAGGGATACAGATCTTCATGTCGTGGAATTCTGTGACATCACTGCAAACATAAGAGCAAAGTTTTTGAACTCTCAGAATGAATCAAGTTGTCAGAGTTACAAGACAGGGTACTGGAAAAATGAATACAGAAACTTTGCCTCACAACTCATCAAGGGAATAACAATAAAATACAATGCTTATGAACATTTCCTTGTTGCATATTGTTATTTTTCTACATGTTTAAGTCCTTTCTGAACTCAGTTGGCTGGGATCCCTTTGCGCAGGTCATGGGAAACACACCTTACTCTCACACTCAGTAACTCTCTCCAGCGTGAATTTTTGAATGATGATCTGCAATCTGTCAGGTCAACTCAACAAAATGCAGACGTTGGAGAGGGGATAGCCAGGGCTTGGCCAATAGGAAACCATCTGTGAGGGTTGACAAATCTCCTAGTTGCTTTGTAGTGAGGGTTGCTTGTCTGATGGCAAATACTTAAATGAAGATTAATGACTCCTTAACTTTTCTGTAACTTCCACAGCAAGGATTTACTACCCCAGTAGCTGTTTGTTATTAACTCTTTCCACCCTAACACCAGTATGCATATTCTCCATACTGTTTCTATACATTTCCCAAGGTGCTGACAAGGAGAATTTGTTTAACAGTGAGAGCTTCTTTATATGCATGGTGACCATTTCTGTTATTTTTTATGACCTTAATGTTTTTATGTCTGAATGGTAGATGCCAGTCACTCTTTGGGGTCAAAGGGTTATATAAGTCAAAGGGTTTCCCTTATAGTATGTCAAGTATCCAAGATAAGAAAATTCCCAGCTAGTACACTTCTCTGGCTTCATATTGATACCCCAAAAAACATTTTATAGGGACATGGAGAATACACTGTTCTTAATCAAAACATTTCTCCAGCTTCAATCCTTGATGAAAACCTTGCCATTATAATGAATAATCATCAGAACCAACCATTTCAAAGAATTTTTTTTATTACTGCATGTGCTACAATACTAAATCTACAAATTCAGAAAATATTATTTTTACAATTCTAAAATAGCCTGTATGGCAGGCACTTGCCAAGAAACTAAGAAAAACATGCACAAGAGAGCAATCATGCAAGAGTTCTCCTTCTGTAGTGTGCCCATGAATCATGTCCTTTTAATTGAGTACTTATCATAACAACATTATCCAGCAAAAGTACTGAGAGTAAAGTAACTGATCAACCAGAAGAATTGAGAATGGAAACTACCCAGGCTGACATTACAGATTTGAAAAATTTGCATAAACTGTTAGATTGAGAAATTTTACTTCAATTTACAGTATACTTTGACTTTGAGTTTGACTTAGATGTCACTTCACTGAGTTATTTTTAAGCAATAACAATTGATTTCTGAGCACTAATTTGAATTATGAACATAAACATGAAGGCAATGATTTACAGGAAAGTTCACCAAATTCTCACTTTCGTCTTCGCGATCTTGTTCTTCTGGAGACTGAATCGTTTTGTGGCTCCCTAACTGCCTTGTTGTTAGAAGCCAGCTTTTTGGTATCCTGTGAAACAAAGGTAGCAGCAAGGCAAGGCTTTTAGGTAAAGTAAAGGTAACAATAAAATGAGAATATGTACAAAGTCACTAAAGATACCTACAGAGTTATTTACATCAATTTAAATAAAAGGTTTCTTCCCTAGCTTTCACTCCCAAGATCTCATAAGTGATTCTCTTTACTGTCTGCCCTACAAGTCTTATGTTGTTAGATCAGAGAATTTGGTATTAGATCAACTAATAATTCCCTCATTGATATTCTTCTTAAATCTCATCACTTGTCTGTTTGATATTACATTGATATTGTGATGAGAAATTCTGTCTTGGTCACCCATGGGAGTAGAGTGCTTAAAGCCTCAACACACTGGTTTCAAGTCCTGGAACAAGTCATGAACTAGTGACAAGTCATATGTCACTAAGTACATAAAAAAGACAATGCTACATCGTTTTATAGTATTTCTTTTTTAAAAAGATATTTCCCTCTTCATATTGCCCTTGTCAACGTGTTAAGTTTCTACGTTCTACTTTTAAGTTGCTATGAGACTGTTTTAACCTTTATAAAAAATAAACGTAAAGCCAAAACAAATAGGTTAATCAAAAAATAACTAATTACAAAATTAGTTTCATTGGCTAACGCCCTGTGGGTTATTCATGGGTTTAAATAGCACTTTAATTTACACTTCAGAGTTAATTCTCTGTTTCACCATTTGTGTTCCCAGTGCTACGCGGCACAACATTCATATGTACCCTTACTTTCTCTTTGCCACGATTCACCATCCTAAATCGTCCCCGACTTTCTCTGTGCGACCTCGTAGCTCAGTCGGCAGAGTAACGGTAGATCTAATCCGGAGGTCGTGGGTTCGATTCCCACCGAGGTCAAAAGATTTTTTCTTTGCCTCATGTGGTTCCCTGTTTCCCTTTATTAGGGCTAACGCCCTGTGGGTTATTCATGGGTTTAAATAGCACTTTAATTTACACTTCAGAGTTAATTCTCTGTTTCACCATTAGTGACAAGTCATATTGTTTGGTGCCAAGGAGTTTTGTAACAAAATTTAAACTAGTTTGAATGTTGCCACTGGTTCTAGCAACAAATTTTTTTTTCAGAGAAAATTCTCTAGTGTTTAATATACATGTCTATTTCATTACTTAATAACTGGTTATCAAAGCATTTTCCTTGAGATCATGCAGTAAATACTGGCAGTCAATTAAACTTACTGGGGATTTGATATTCCATGTCCTTGGTTTTGGAGGCCTGTAAAATTCAGTTTAAAATAATTGTGTGAATCATGAAAAAGTATGCAGTAAACATCGAGGTATGTTGGGTTAGCACTGTACCATAGGCAGCATTTAGTATGTGAATTTTGTGGTTCTAACTACAGTTTTGTAATGGAAATAAATATTTTAAAGTTGACAGCAATGACTTCCAGAGCTTATTCAAACAAGTTTTGACGAAAGGAAGTAGTCAAGTATTACAGGAATCTACAGGCATAGGATACTAGTAAGGTTATTCAACACTTAGCCCACACCCAAGGTATTCTGACAAATCGCTGGTGTGCTATTGCTGGGTAACCAGAGTAAGTAATATACATATTCCACGTCATTTTAACATCATACTAATGTATTATAATTATTACCGACTTATTTCTCTTTCATCTTCCTTTTGCTCAGGTGACATCAAACAGATAATCTGCTGTTCCTTTTCTTCTTCATCTCCATCATTACCTTCATCAACCTTGCCTTCTATCCAGCTGGGTGGGGTAACTGAAATAAACAGGATAAAATGAAGCAACCAGCACATCAAAATTCTTTGTCTATTACAATGTATTCTCCTGTTAATTTACACTAAGCTCTTTCTACTACATTTCTTTGACAAATTCTTATATTTCATCCCAGTTTCTTGAAACTTTATGTGCTAACTTTCATGCATCATTTCAGTTTATAATTCTAGACTGCATGTTTTTGGTCTTTTATGGCCTCTGATGAGTGCTGCCCTCTGGTAGCAATCTACTTCCAAAGCAAAGACTAATCTGTCCCAACTATATCACAATCTTACAAGCTAACAGTTTCTGTGACTTAATATATAACATTCAGGCATCTCTTTGTAAGTGATTAACATGTAGCTTCTCCTTATAATATCCATACATTATCCAGCAAACAGGTAATGAGAATTGGGTTAACAAGTTGCTAACTTGATCTAACAGAAACACCACATTCTGGTAACTAATTTACAAGGAAATGTGTAGCAGCTAGAGGGGAGAATTGAAAATCAGATCTTGGGAGTTAAAAGGTTAAACAAGGAAAAGAGAGAGAGAGAGAATGTAACTTGTCACCGACTTTGTCATCTGATTTCC
This sequence comes from Pocillopora damicornis, assembly GCF_964200805.1. Taxonomy (NCBI): domain Eukaryota; kingdom Metazoa; phylum Cnidaria; class Anthozoa; order Scleractinia; family Pocilloporidae; genus Pocillopora; species Pocillopora damicornis. Next base: position 21,064,195 of record NC_142672.1, read on the forward strand.
TACTATCAATTTTTGCAAAGCTATTTGTTAGTTCTTAGATGTTTGAATTAACTTTGCTCTAGAAAGACTACTTAAACAATTAAATCCAAAGGTGAACACCATTCAAATTCTCCTCACAAAATTGATACACCCTCATGGTGACAGGAAATGAAAATTTAGACAATCATCAACCAGATAATATCACTTGGATGAATGTAACACTAAATACTCTCTTTACCAACAAACAAAGAAATGTGTAGTCATCAATTATGAAAATTTGCTTTCAAGTCTTTACAGTAGGAGGATTGAAAAAAGTTCTGAAGAAAACTATTCTTACTAATACAGTCAGCATGCTAGACCAACCTTTGCCTTTTGCATATACTCGGATTGGTAATGATGTTGGTATGGGAGATGGTGGTGCTGCAGTCGCACTTGTGTTCACACAAAATGAAATCCTTGATAAATGACTTTGTTCACCTACAATAAATGGAATAAAAAGATCAAAAGATAAATCCACCAAGACAAACAAACAAATTTCAGTTCTGGTCAAATGTATCATGTACGACTATAACCAAATACCATATTTATTTGCCTATAAACCAAGCTGTTTTTTTGGACCTTTGACTCAGTTAGGAGAAGTATATCCAAAGAATGAGTTTCACTCAGATCTTCATTAAGGAATTGAATTGTACAAATTTCCAAAGAAAGATGCTTTCAAAAGATTAATTCCAATTAAAAGGTGAACTCCTTCTGAGAAACTTGGGTCTTGGCTTATATATGCAAAAATTTTTCAGAATATTTAACAAGCTTACACTCATCGTCCGGTCTCTCAAGTTTGGTGTCTTGGCTTAAAGCTATGCTTGGCTTATAGGTGAACAAATACAGGAATTCATTTGTCAAGTGCCTAGTTCAAAATCTTTGCCAAAATACCAACCACTCACCTTCTGGAGTGCTGGCTGCACGCTCTTCATTCTCCCTGTAAAAGGCCCTGGAATTAGTGGGCTTAAGAGGTGTGCGCTGCTCTGGTGCATCTGTAACAGCACTATTCTCATGAGGACTGCCCATTGAGCTGATACTCCTCCTTTTTTGTTGTTCTGCAACCTTATGAGCTTGATCCACAGCTTTGCGAGCAGAATTTAAAATAGCTGCAGTGGAGAGGGTATATCGGCGCTTTGCTTGCAGCGGACTGATCTGAACAGTAAGGTTGGATTTGAGAGCATTGTTTATCAGACTGGGGTTAGAAGCCAGGGTGTGTCGTCGATTGATCTGCAGCTGGTTTATAGCACCAGTAAGAGGTGTGATGTTAGGCCTGTTGGATCCTGTGGTAAAATCCACAATCACATGATTAATTTAATGGTTCATTCCATATTGGTTTGCTATCTCATGCAGTTCTGTTTTGCAACCAGCACTTAGCTAATTCACGCTTGCAGTATGGCAATAGTACCAGTAAATGATTACTGCAATCCCTTTATGCACAGTAATTAAGAAGAATTATCGAGCCTATATTAAGACTGTATCATTCACTTCAGCCTCCAGAGATATGACAAACCTTCATCTTGATAATTCTTGTATAAAAACAATGATTATCATAATTAAAACTGACAGCTGACAACAGTATCCAAATGTAGTCCATGATGTTTAGAACAACTACACAATATTTTTGGCAGAAAATTGTAGTTTCTGATTTTTATACAAGCTTTTACCATTTTTAGGTGAGGGTGTTGCACTTCGCAACTGAGGAGCAATGAAGTCTGCTGCTTGAGGAGTGTTTCCATCTGAACCAGGCTGTCTTGTGTTGACCTTATATTCATCATGGCAAAAATGAATAATTAACAACTACTCACTGAGATGGAGAATGGTATGTACTAAAACAGTGGATAAAGTAATTTATAATTTGTAATTGGACGTAATTGGACACTCCCCTTGGGGCTTTTCAGGACCAATTTCACAATTTTCTTTCCCTATTGGGTGAGATCGGACATCAGCTTAAATAGGGTGCCTCTAGCTGCCGCTAGAGTCCATTTTATCTCACCCACCCACCCGCCCAACCCTTACATGGAGAGATAGACCACCACACCGGGAACTACATCCTCTACTCTTTTCGACAAGCGTGTGGGTATTTAACATCACCTGCTTACCATGTAACACTGAAGATGCAGGAGACAGGGCCTACGGTTTTTTGTCCTTATCCGAGAAGACTAGAATGTCTAACCATTTGCAGATGTAATTACAAAGGCAGCACATTCTCCTCAGTTATTTTAAGACCCTGAGTGTTGGTCCAGTCTGGGGCTCGAACCCTCGACCTCCCACACAGCAGACTGGCGCCCTATCAACTGAGCTAACCAGGCGGTAACCTCTACTTCTGTGAATAGTTATTAAGTAGCAACTAACAAAAAAAAAAACCCTGCACTTGAAAAGATGAGAAGAAAAGGATACAAAATGACTGAAACAAAAAACTTGAACAGTGGAAATGTTAGTATGGAAACTTAAAAAATGAAAACAGATGAATTTCAACTTGTTTGGTTTAAGTAATTCCACATTCAACAAAACCCTTCATTCATTTTGTATCTCATGACTGTGGAGACTAGAACTTCACCCAAAAAAGCCCTATCATTTCCTGAGTGTGTAAACATTCATACCTGAGGAGAATTGTTTGGAGTGATTTGCTTTCGTCTTTGTTCCTCGCGTTCTTTCTGCTGTTCCTCAAACCTTTTGAGATCAAACTCAATTTCATTGGCGAGCTGTTTGTCAGCTGACAGCACTTCCTGTACCTCAGATCTGTAATCCTTCATCACTTCTTTTAAACAGGACATCAGGTCCTTGAGCAAAGGGGAATGCTGCTTTTCAAGCTTTCATAAAACAACAAAACATTACATGATAAGAACAGTCAAACCCAAATTAGGCAGTCATCCTGTATTACCTGGGGAAGGTGGTATCAAAGTCCTTTTTCCTATAACCACTTTAATTTAAGCTGTATCAAATGGTCACCTAAAGAGGAGACACTGAAATAAAACTAAGAATAATCTTTCAAGTCAATTTATTTCATGTTTATCTCTTGTAATCAGTGTTGGCACTTTGAGTTCAAATGTCAACACATTGCAGATTAACAAGATTATTTGGTTTTCTTAGCTAAATTGACAATTTAAATTGTTAAATTAAGACAGTTTCAAGGCTGACATTTGAGCTTCAGCCCTTCGTCAGAGCAAAAGATAAAAAATTCACATTATTCTGATTTTCTTAGGAATTATCTCTTGTTTAAACTGCTAGCCATCACTATATGATTTTCCAGTCAAGTTGCATCAAAAGAACTGGATTAAGAGAGAAAATAACATTAAAGACTGTTTTTCTTCCCTTAAAGTTTAAAGGTGAGAACCCAGCTACTTCCTCTTACTTAATGCCAATTAACCACTTAGAAAAACAAAAAATGTAGCACTGCATGATTATGAAATTGATTGGGTTTGCACAAGAAATTTAAACTCATAATGCTATGAAATCACTAGTTAAAGCGTTAAAGAAGTAGAGATCTTCATGAGAAACTCACCATGTGTTTAAGCTCAATGATGATGGGTATAATATTCTCAATCATGTTCTTCTTTAGAACCTGAAGGGAAACAAAGCAAAATCAATGTGAGAATTACAATTATGTGTTATATTTACCAAGGAAACCTCTCAGAATAAACTATCAAAAGTAATATGTGCATGGACAGTCACCTGGGTGAGAAATTTGTTCCTGGCTTCAACTATAGCAGCTCCTGCCACATCCCCCTCATCAGCAAGGTCTTCAGCCGCTTTAGCTTTCATTGAGGACAGTTTAATGTTCTGCAATCGAAACACAGTATTACAAGGTGACTTTTGAGTAAGCTGCAACCCCTTACCTCAACAAAATTTCTACATAGCTTCAACAAAGTCTTAGAGACTACAAATAGCAAGACACAGCTGGGGAAGGATGTTAAGCTGGTGAGAAGTAACTGTTACCTTGCTGCTCAAAATTAAAAGAGCATCTTTGAGGACAGAAGCTGAATCTGGATCCAAGGTAATATCACCATCAGTAAAACCACCCAGTACCTATCAGAGGAAAAAAAGCACACAAAACCATGTCTGGGCTGATAAAATATGAGAGGAGAGATTCATGGAAAGAAAAATTGAAAGTAAAAGCTGACTATCTCATGACAGGAATATGTCACACCTCTTGACAAAGCTTTCCAGTGAGGTTGAATCGGCCTTCATCACTCATGTGGGACAGCATAAATTGATAAATGGTATAGCGTTTCCTGAAAAGATGGGAGTCTTTATCAAGAAATGTAGCAGTAGTAACAGAGGATTATGCTCCACATTGGAATAAAAAAGAGCCCATGCCATCAATATTAAGCTGGAGAATTCTTATTGCATGGTGGCCAAAAGATTCTACAATCTTCATTGGCCAATAAACACCCTTGAAAATACCATTATTTAAAGTTTTATCCTCAGTCCTGCTCTATCAGATTCAATACTTTCAAGACTTTTTCCAAATTCATGTTGAACTTCTTAGTTTTCAGATTCTGAAGTCCTGATTCAATTTCATAACTAAGGTCACTTGGCCTCAGTAAGCAGAATATCTAATTTAGTTGTTGAGAGACTGTTCAAAAATTAGCAAATTTTCTGATTCATTCAATAATTTTACAAGGTAATTTTATTGATTATGCAGAGTAATTTAACAATTTTAACTTTGGCTACCTTTATTCAAGATTTAAGATCTGATCTAGGAATTAAGTAATAATTAATGTATCAGAAAAATCAATTTTAAATACTATCCAAATTTCAAGACTGTGCATGTCAATGGGTCTTGAAAATTAGTGTAAGGATAAAAAAATCACAAAAATTGTTTAACCCACCCTGAATTTTGATATCCTTTAAGAGAAAACAGTTTCTTCTCCATGTCTGTCTGTGGGAACTTGTTATATACTGAAGGTGTTTAAAAGATTCCAAAAAAACTGATTACTGTTGGTTCAAATAATTTGCAAAATGCCTCCCTATCCTCTTGAGAAACCCATTAAAAAAATCAAGATCTTTCTTTAAATGATGGCTTATTCACAGAAGCCACTGTGTAATATGAGGTTTTCCTAACAAGTGATGCTGAAAAACAAAAACTGCTAAGAAAGCTGAACCCTTTAACAAGCATTACTTTGCAAAAAAAATGCAAAAATCAGTAAAGCAAAGATAATGTTTTTTAAATTCATTTGGAGGTTGCACTCCCAAAAATTAGAGAAACTAGTCAGAGTAAAAAAGTATGATGCAAGGTTGTTCTAAGCTGGATTTCAGCTATTTTCTCAAGTCTGGTCTTTGATTCTGACAGACTTCAGGGAGAAGGAGGGGAGGGAGGGGGCAGGGAGCTCACTCTTGCTTTTCTGACCAGCTGCCAGCAAACAAGCCTACGTTGTTTAACATTCTTAATGCATTCTATCTATGATGTACCTTGGTGTTTTTCAAAAGAGTTAAAGTGGAACACACACTCCACAAAATGCTGGAAAAGCATGCCTGGATGTCTGCTCAAAAGTAGGTGCACAAGGCAAAATTCAGCTGCAAAGAAAAGAGGGGCAGTAATCAGCAAATAATCACTGGTGCTTATCCCTTTACACCCTACTGTCAGTATGCATATTCTCCACACTGTTCTCTGTATTCTTCCTAAGGGGCTGACAAGGAGAACTTGTTTAACAATCAAGAGCCTCTTTAATTGGCCATTCTTTCCATCCATTTATTCAATGTGCTATCAGCAGGTCATACAGTGTAAATGAATTGATGGAGGGATAGTCCCTTCATGTAATGTGGAGAAGGATTGATTTTCTTACACACCCAAAAACAGCTTGTTGTACAATTTGATTTAACATGTAATATTCTACCAATCCGAAAAAAAAAAACCAAGTCTGTGAAATACATTTAACACTTCCCACATCTTCAACATTAAATAAATATTAGAAAACAATGAAAAGAAGGAAAAAGAAAAAGTACAATTTCACTCTCAAACCAACTTGAGATTGCAGGACTGAAATATTACAGATAGCAACTTTCGTGAAGATCGATGCCAAGAGAAGATGATTGGAATGCACGAGGTCCAATTTACTTGACATTTTATGACTTCTTTCAAAGGCACATAAATCATTATTTTCCCTGACCTTGAGGGAATGTCTTTCTCCCCTTACCATTCGTGGCCATTCCCTGACTTGTGGCATCCATGATGCATTATTAGCCTTACATAGCTCAGATATGACTAAATCTTAATTCACAGAAAATCAATAACAGTAAACAAACCAAATTTCCTCATCTCTACGTCTTCGTCAACAATTGTTGTGATGAAGCGGTAAAACAAGGCACCTTTCCATTTGACAAAGTCCTCCTATAATGAAAATTCATACACAATTTGGACATACAAGAGAATAATATAATTATTTGACAGCAAAAGCATGTTTAACTGTTGTATATCACATATTGCATTTAAGTGCAACAGTCTCTTTCATAATGTGATGGAAAAAAGACATTGACACTACATGGTATCTACACATGTCGCATGAAATATTTTAATGTTTTTCACACTCAGTTAAATTTTATTTTAGTATAAGTTTCCATTAATCATTCACAGGCGGAAAACAAAATGTTAGTAGAAAATGCGTTTACCTGAAGTAAGTGGGTTAACACAGTCAGTGTCTGTCTCCTCACGAGTGATGAGCTGTCTTTCAGACAAACAGCTATATTTGGAACATACCGATCAACAAGGCTGGTAAATCTGAAAAAGAAGTACAACTTTCAAATTTGTATGATAAAAATGGTTCTGTTGTGGCCTCCGAGATGAGAACCCTGCATTTACTGACAGTATATTACAGGTGAAAACGGCTTCTAATATTGTTGGAGGCAGGGAAGGAAGGGGTACATTAGTAATAAATGTAAGTGTCAAAAGATATTCTAGCACTCCAATAATATTATAACAATGTTAATGTACCTCACACACAAGTCACACATCACCACTGTCACATTATTCCTAATGGCTGGGTCATCAGAAGTTTCTAACTCCCTTGCAAGAGTAGCAATACACTGTTTGGCCAAATCTTCATTCTGAAGACACAGTTTTCCTGACAAGGACAAAAACAGCTCTGTTATGATTCACTAGTTTTAATGGAGCCATAAAAATAAAGTATGTCCTTACATCCCCTGCAGTAAGCCCCAGCTCACCAAAAGCTGCAATCTTGAACAGCAAAAGTACAAAGGACTTTTCCAACAACCCTACTTACCTGTTAGCAGTAGTAAAAGCTGGTCTGTGATCTTTCTAAATTGGTACAAATTTAACGGATGGCTCGAGATGGAACTTACCCAGAGTCACAAATACATGAGCCTTTACAGGTGGTGATAGATTTAGTTTTTGAAGAGGATCTGAAGAAACAAAAGTTAATATTACAGCCAATAAGCCTCATGAATAAAAATGCTAAATATTGCTGAAATGCTAAAATAATCAAATTTTGTAGAGAGATCAGAAATTAAGTTTGAGAGAAAATGGGGGGCAGGGAAACATTTTCATTCCATTATTAAAGCCTGTTCATAATTTTGAGCCCTGTCTAATAGCCAGGTGTTTTCTCTAAAAGGGGAGGGGAAAGAGGTTAGTAAGTAGCTATCTTAGTCAAAAAAAAGCACAGCTTTTGCCATTGAATTTCAGTGACCATTCCTGACATTTTCTAATCTGAACTCTCCACAATGTGAACCAGGTTTAAATTTGAAGGATGATGTCTATGTCCTAAGATGAACACTAATACCGCTGGATCATGTGTAGTTAAGGCACCTGGCAGTAGAGTATAAACTGATACTATCAGTCCACATGTTGACCAAGAATTGGTCAATGCTCGGTTGAGATGTTAACTAATTAATAGTTGGCTGACTGTTGGTCACCATGTTATTCAACTAGGTAGACTCTCCCTTACTACAATTGCTTGATACTGGGTTGGCATGATGGTCAACATTTGGCCAAACTTTGACTGTTACAATGTGATCAACAGTTGGCAGCATATCAGTCGAGCATGCAGCACTGTATTGCATGGTGGACTGTTGGTGGTATGTGTGTATTGTTAACTGTTGTTTTGCTGGAATGGCAGCCATCTCTTATCCCCTTTCCGTTATGCAGAGGGGACACAAAGAAGAGTTTTGAGGGGCTAGTAAAGAAGATAGAGCTCAGTAACAAGAGCCCACTGAGTGACAAAAGTGTCAGCCTAGTGTGGATTAAGTATCAGCTACGTGTCAGCTGAGTGTCTTGTAAAGTATTGGTCATGTGCTGATAGAGTCTTGTCTGACGTGCATGTCAGTCAAGATGCAGCCAATGTTGGTCACCATGTCCACTGATACACAGTTGATATGTCAGTCCAGTATTGCCTCATATATTGACCCACATTTGATCTACATGTCAACCAATAGTATCAACCACTATTTGACTGATGCATATGCTTTAAGTACATGATCCATACAGCCAGGACTACAAGCTCATTTTTTCAAAACGTCACCTTATGACGTCCCTCAATCATACAATGGTTGCCATTAAAAAATTTAGTTGATTAGAGTAATAAGAAAACTTTTAAAAAAAAGATCTTTAGAGGTAATACTGATGAAATGTAGGGCAAACAAAGCAGATAATTGATGTTTAGGTGTTGAAAGGGAAAGAGCTAATGCAAATAAAATTTTCACATTTACAACTCACATTGATTAGGCAGCATCTGAACCTGTTTCCATGCAAGCCCTTTTCTTTGTTTCTAAATAGAGAGGGTGATTATTCAATACCTACCTTGATTATTGCCATGAGAAATCAGCATGGATTCCACAAACATAAACAGTCGCTCTGTTGTCTTGGTTGGTGTGAGCTGTGAGCAATTTTTACAAAAAAACCTTGTTCAAGCCATTGTCACATTGATCTGATAATTTGCATAATTTTTGCGCAAAGTTCCATCTACAGTAAAAGATTGAAGGCAATTTGCCCTCTAGATCAGCATGTTACAATCGGTTGGTTTGGTGTAACATCATATTGCTTCAAAAATTTCACTAGGAGCTCATGAGAACTCAAACAAGATTTGTATTTTAAATGGCATGGTAGCAGTGGATGATTTTGGGCCTTACAAATTTAAAGAAAACATAATAAAAGTACTTGTATCAATGTTAGTAATATCACTGTGGGATCCCTGAATGATCTAAAAGTACTTTAATCAAGTAACACGGCTGTACCAGCTTATTAGAAAGTTGACCGATGAATAAAGACAGAATCTAGAAAGTAATTAAAGAGTGTCTCCACTTAATGAATACATAACAAAATTAAAGCAAGGAGAATTTTGAGCAAATCTCAACTGAAACTTGGAGAAGATTACCAATACCAAAAATAATGTCAGCAATCTGAAGTATCATGATCATAATCTCTGTTACAAACCTGGGCTACAGCTCCAACAGTAAACAAATGCCGCATAAGACGCTCCTCATCAATACAATCCTGTTTTAATGTTACACTGGAAAGAAATTCCTCTGATGCTTTCAGCAGATCAGAACACCAATGATCACTCTTTCCCTTTGAAAACAATAATTTACAAATAATTCAGGCAATCTGCTCTAACTGGTGCATCAAAAACTAGAGTTTCAGTTTCCTAATGAAAAATCAGGCCATCCAACAAAAGTTACATTTACACTAGAAAGTTCTGAAAGCAAAAAAATGTGAAATTTTAGGATTTAGCAGCCCTTTTTTTATTTTGCTGTTGGAGGGGAATGGTTACCTCCAGGAATCAAAGGAGGTAGCAGTATGGCCGAGAGGTTATGGTACTTGGCTTGTAATCTGGTATAGTCCATGACAACTGCATGCTTGGTCACCAAGCCTTTGAACAGGAGTGAGGCTAAGGGTGACCTTGTTATGATACAACCCTTGCTGCTTTTCAAATAAGAATTACTTTGTTATCAGGCTAACTAGATACTGGTCTTTATCATAACAAGGTCATCTTCAACTTCACTACAAATCAAAGGCTTGGCAACTAAGCACACAACTGTAAAATGGCCGATTTCCTGGCAATGCTTTGTATATAGCCAACTGGTCTGCCTCCTGCTGTTTGGAATTTTTAAAAAATGAATTCTTTTTCTTATTCATTCATTTTTATTGGCCCTGAAAAGTCCCATTGGGTAGAGTTCGATTAAGTAAGCACATGAAAACTTTACAAAATGAAAGACTTGTCAAAAGTGAAAAGAACCAATGAAAGTTAAAACTTCAAAACTCTTTTTAAGAAGATACTTTTTTGAAATATCATTCCATAACTTAACAAAAGACTATGGCTCACTCTTTCCTCTGGCAGTTTTCCTTTATTGAGCTGCAAAACATTAAACAAATATTAAGATTTCTCTAAGCATGCCATTATGGGCTTAGAGGAAACATCAACCTTCACATACATCAATGGTGATGCTAAAATAAAAACTGTTTTTTTGAAAAAAAAAAAAACAAAAAAGATTACAGAAACTGCAACTCAAAGGCATTCATCCAGAAAAAAATTCCCTCGGCAGCATTAACAAAATGCTAACATCTTCTTCACTTTGGAAATTTCTTGACACAGTTTTAGAGGAAGAGTTTTTTTTTTTTTTAACACTAATAGCCCTGATGGGTGAGGCCAGGAATTTCACAATCACAGAGGTGCTCAGCTATTCCAGGGTCTTAATGTTGCAACTGGTTGTCACTCATTTGATAATAATTGGTGAGGCGTGAGTGGTCCAGTGGTCTGAGCGCTGGACTCTGGGTCGGACGGCCCGGGTTCGAGTCCTGGCCGGAGCACTACGTTGTGGCCTTAAGCAAGCCGCTTCACTCACCTTGCTTCGTCTTCTCGGATAAGACGTTAAGCCGGAGGTCCCGTCTCCTGCAGGGTTTGGGGTAGGAGACGTTAATTTCCCACGCACGAGATTACTGTGTGATGGATGTCCTCCCCTGGGTTGGGTTGGGTGGATTTAAGAGGGGTAGTGCCCCGTATGGGACTCCATGTCCCGCTGCACTAACCCATTTGGCGTCCGTCTATCCGTAGACGTACCCAATAAAGTTGTTATATAAAAATTGAAATTTGAGCACTTGAAATAGGCCTAAAACAGGAGATGAGAATTGCCATGTAACATCTACATGTACATGCATCACACCTTGCATAGGGTGGCTACAATAGCATCAATGACTTCAGGTGGGCACTCAAATGTGATAAGCTTCCGCTGCAGATCAGCTATAAAAAAACAAACAACCATAAATTTATATGAAAGTAAAGAATTGAGACAACATAAAGTTGTCTAAAGCATCAGTGTCTGAACAATCCCCACCAACCTCAAAGTGTTACAAACTTCCGCAATTCTCGTCCATGGCGAGAAAGACAAAAATTTCCTTAAGTTTGCACTGCTGTGTCTTTCCCATTTCCCTGAGTTAGTGCCCCTGTCTCTTATCTCAAGCTCCTACTGCTATATCCAACCTCCTAAACCCACAATCAGCGACAAAATTGTTGACACAATGACCTTTTCAAATCCCTATTACTACAGTTTTATCTCTTTTTCCCTTGTTAAGTCAACCTATTTGCCCCCTAACCCCCCCCCCCAAAAAATAAACAATGCAATATTGTGATTCCATGAACTGTTAGCCATATACAAGCAACAATGAATGGGGGAGGCAGGTCTTGTCAATGGTTTAGGGTGTGGTAGAGACAGCAGTATCATTCTAAACATTGTAGCTTGCTATTCCCTCTTCCAACTCCTTACTCTGTACCCTCTCTGTGCCACACACCTCCAAGCCCTTTACTCAGCAATCCCAACACCATACACCCCTCTCCCCAATCCCATAGGATACAAAAAGAATATGTGAAAGAAGCTACCCCATTTTGTCAAGGTGGTTCACGACACAGCATATTTAATTAGAATAACCTTCCTCCTCTTTGTATCTCTGACACTAGTATGGTCACAGCTTGGCAACAGAAAATACAGTTTATGTTATTTTCCAGAAATAGAAGATACCTGTTAGGGTACTAGTGACTGTGGAGGGAAGAAAGGAAGCAGAGCTTCCCAACACTGCCAAGATTCTGCATAATGTCTCCATGTCGTAATCTGACAAATAAAACCAGAAAGGAGAGAGAAATGATAAAGATATCTACTACTGAGATTGTCTCTCTTTTAATTTGACTGTGGAAAAATGGTTGTGAAAGTTAATCAGATGGTCAGATCAACAGGATGGATGGAGAGTTGGAGATTGCTTAATAAATGTTTTAGCCCCTGAAAGTAACAGCATGTTGTATAAAACTTACATTCAGAATTTATGCAATCATGGTCAAATGGGTAGATATAAACCTTTAAACCCTTCGAGTGACCAGCATCTAATTTCTCCTTATAGCAATACTGTTGCATCATTCATTAAGATCATGTGAAAAAAGGAAATGATCAGCAACCTGAGAAGCTTTGATTGTTAAGCAAATTCTCCCTCTTGGTACCAAAGAAAATGAATAGAGAAGAGCATGGAGGATATGCACACTGATGTTCAGGTGTAGAGGGTTAAAGAAATTCTTTATTGCTATCTAAACTCAGTGCAATGTTAGTCATATAGACATTGTTGTATGGCAAGATTCTATTACACAGTTAACTGTTACATACTATTTCAAAATCAAAATGAAGTTAAATGACAGTTTAACTTGTACCTTTTACTCCTTTCGAATACTCATCCCAACTTTTCACAACAAAGGTGTGGTCAAGTTTGTTTGATGATGAACCAATTGCTGCCAAGCAAAGCCATGCTGCCTGAAAATGTGTACAACAAGAAGAATTTCAAGGAGAACAAAAAACTATGCCACCCTGACAAACATTTCTGGTGTGCCATGTCCTTATGAACTTCATACCTTACTATGCTCAGTATCAATGTGAGTTATAAGTGATTTGACCAGGTTTCCAGAAAGTTTGGTCTGTTTTGACCAGTGTTGAAATGCACTGTGAAGATAACGTCTGAAAGAATAATATACAGCAGTCAATGGCCAGTATTAATAGATGTCTTTTCAAAGCAGTTTCATTTTTGTTTACATTTTTCACATTGTTTTTATCATAATTAGGGACAAAGGAAAATAACAAAATAAAACTGGTTTGTCAAATTTTAATCCAGGAAACAAAAATTGTTTGAACAACAACATCTAAATGCTTGGAAAGAATGAAGAAATATATGTGTTTTGTTCAGGGAATTCGTCAGACTGAAGCAACATAGGTAAAGATACTGGCTTAACATACCGGTACTTCTGCTAACTGCTACTACTGACAGCTCTGCACCACTGGGTCTTTTCCAGGTTTTGGAAGAACAGCGAAAAATTGCACAAGGGCAGCAATAGATAATATGTGGAAATATTTCCCACGGTATAGGCATGCTTTACAGGGTCAGGTCACATACTGATATCATTTCATCATATCACTTGCCTGACTTCTTGTCCTGATGGGCTGGCAACAATATCAAGCAGGTCCCAAGCAAGAATGTGATATGGTCCTGTTGATCTGGAATAATAATCAACAAAATGTGTCATTTTATCAATCTTATTACCTAGCTGGCAAGCATTTAAAGCCAGTTTAACCATGAGTTTCACAAATCTCACCATTGAGATTGGCCAATGGCATTCCTCACAAGAAATTTTAGCTCAATTATCAAACTGGGGTTTTCAACCTATTGACAACGAAGTTCCCAAAATGAACAAAAGTTCAATACCATGTGGGTGTGAACCTTTAACTTGTTGTTTCACCAGAACTTTCCCCCTTCTGATATTCTTTATTGCTACTGATAGTTTATGTGGCAAAAAGTATGGCAAAAGATGTAACCAGTTCATAAACCACACAACAGCTTCAGCATGCCTTTTACCACATGACAAAACTTTGTGGATATTTGATGGCATTTCTTGAACTTTTGGCAGAAAAAATCCTCGTAAGGCACTGCTCATTGAAGTCATAAAATTTTGACTCTTATCCAATCTGGGATGCTGTTGATCACAACTAACACTGTAATCTACAAACTAATTAAGTTGTAACAGCCACCTACTTTGAGAGAGGAACAATGTTGTGAAGAAGCACTTCCTCTAGTATTTGATAGCATTTTTCTTGTGCAGTAGTTTCTCTGTCCATAACAAGTGGCAACACTCCTTCCAGCCACAAACTACATATAATAAAATACACATAAGCGCATAGTTTGAGTTTTTAAAGGAACTTATACAACTGTTTTATTTATACAATTAATTCCAGATATGTGCAGTTAACTCCCTCACCTCAAAGATCCAAATATCAAATCCATCTACTATTTGTCACTAAGACTTCCCAAAGCTTTAATTTTATGAGATGAAGCTACCCGCCTTTGTAGTGTCACCCTATTACCATAAAAGAAGTGTCCTCCATAATAACCCTTCACCTCCAGAAGCAATTGAAAAATCAACGAGCATACTGGAGACAAGAATAAACAAACTTATCCACAGAGTTACAGAGTGCAATTTTGACATTACGCTAAATTTTCCAAACTCATTCTAACAAAAAAGTAATAAAGGCGGCTGGAAGAAAAAAAATTAGGAATCAAGTATTGCCAGTAAAGTAAAAGTAGTTGTACACCAGCTCCAGGTTTTTTAGAACATCACTTATTGCATGTACATAGAGTTAATACCTGTGTACCATTGTACACTTGGGCCTCTCTTGTAGGAGGGAGGTTAGTGATACCATAGCTTGTCTTCTGACAGAAAGTGCTGGATCCATACAGCAATCATGGAGAGTCAACACATCCTGAAATTAAAAAAAAAAACAAATTAGACAATTACTGAGGTGATGACATACTATCTTGCTTTAGTGCAATTTCTTAGGTGATTATAGAGATGCACACACTCTGATTGGTTGAGGATTGTATTGTATCTTGCTATAATCACCTCACACTAGGTGATTATAGCTGGGGTGGTAAATTTCAATATAACCAAGTAAGTAAAGAATCTGAAAGCTACCCTAATTATTCTTGGAAACATTTCTCTTTCTTTTTCAAAAATAAAATGAAGGTTGTTAATAGTTGTCACTGTTCAAAGGGAGCTGTCACCCATTTCCCCCCGGCTGAAGGAGATTAACAAATAGATTCAATGCATGTTGCCATGGGTCTGTTCAGTAAAAGAGCACAGATGACATCAAGATGTGGTAAGAACATCACCTACTAGTCTGTCCTGCAACAAATCATGAGGATGAACCAATCATGCTTAATTATAAAAATGCATTTTTATAATTAAGCTTTTCATATAGCTCTAAATGGAACATTCAGTGATGCAACAGTTAAGAAGTGGATGTTGTGTGGGGATGGTCATCATTGGATATTCCGTTAGTTAGAAGTAGTAACATCATTACTTACCACTCTCTCCAAGGAATCCAGATTAAGGGTGATTACACTTTCTAGAGCCTTCAAAATGATAAAGAAATCAATAAACAGGCATAATACATCATGATTTGTGGTAGAAGAAACTTATCAGGGGCAGCCACACAGCAGCTAAACAATTTTCACTGAGTTTCCACAAAAAATTCTTTCAAATAGATGTTGTTCATAAATGTCAAGCACTTATTCAATAAGTTAAAAAAAATAAAATTATAACCAAAAATTCAATTTTGGCTTTTTCCCTGTTTGGCATTTTTCTTTGACAGCATTACTGCAGTTAGATGTAAATAGAATATTAACTTTTAATATGTAACTTTTTGGACAAAATAACGACAAGTCAAACCTGCAGAGCAGCCTTGCGAACTCCAACTTTCTCATCACGTGTTCTTTTTCTTATAATCACACCAATGTTCCTAGTCTCTGCTTGCTTACCTGAAAAAAAAAAAATTTAAACAATTAACATAATGTTAATGTAAGACTCTACAGCAGAATTTTTCAGTGACTCACTATTTGCTTGTCTGTTTAACGTTGGTGTCCCCTCTGCTGGACTCTCCAGTGGTTCATGAAGTGCTTCTTTTACTCTCAACACTAATGCACTGTTTTCTAATGTTGCACACTGAGCAAAGTACTGCAGAGCTTTAGCACGCACCCTGAATAAAACAATGAATTGTACTTAGGAATGCATCAAAATTTGTCAACAAGTAGCAGTTTATCAATTTAAAAAATCTTGTGATAGAATATTTGACTTTAAACCCTAAGGAAAAGTGTTGTGGTTTCTTGGTGCTATACAAGTGAAAGTGTAATTTGTTTGGTATTATGTGGGAGACAATGCCATCTTTCCTAGATGAACAATGATTGAGAGAGTCAGGTTGAAGCCCTAGCCAGCTCATTGTGTTTATTTCTTAGGAAAGACTCTTTGCTCTAAGGGCCTAAACTTACCACCCAGGAGTATTACGTTATCTACTGCGCTAGCTAATTAAGGCCACAATTTTCAATTAATTATTACTAATCGCATAACATGATGACGTCATAAACGGAATTCACTGTATTACGACTAGCTAGTCAGAAGAACTGTGAGACACCACTGAATTTTGAACGCGACTACTCCAAGCGATGATTCAATAAAGGAGCTGTTTAAAACTGTGGACTGAGTTAATCTTTGACTGGCAAAATATTCAAAATCCAGTGGTGTCTCACAGTTTTTCTGACTAGCAAGTCGTAATACAGTGAATTTCGTTTATGACGTCATCACGTTATGCGATTAGTAATAATTAATTGAAAATTGTGGCGTTAATTAGCTAGCGCAGTAGATAACATATTAAACAATACAAGTATGATATAGTCCTAACAGACTGCTGATAGCCTGTCACTGCTCAGCATCCCCTTCCTAGTAACCACACCTTAACCCTTCAATCCCAAGAGTGACCAAAAAGAATTTCTCCTTACAATGTTAATACAAGATCAAACAAACAAGGGATGAGAGTTAAAAAAGATAACAATTAGGGGATTATTAGTTGATCCAATACCAGATTCTCCAACATAACATCACAGTAATCATATGGTAGGCAGTAAGAAGAATTACAATTGAGATCTTGGAAGTGAAAGGGTTAACTGGAAGATCAATCTGATCAATCTGATCAATCTGTTCTCAATTTGTCGACAGGCCCACCAAACATCTTGAAATAACTGATGGAACTGAAAGAGTGCATTAGACTTGTTGACTGAACAAAGGACTTCAAATATCCTTGACCAGGCAAATGCAAAGATCAAAGCAAACTGACCAACCACACTAACTGCATGAGTAGTTAGTTTTTTTCTTAAAGCTGCAGCTTATTTGGTGGAGGTACTTAATAGAGGGGACTGGCACTTTTTCAAGGATTTAAAGTATCTTGATTTACACTCACATTGGTGCCCTGTCAGAACACCTGGCTATGATGATGTCCAACAGATATTTCTTGCAGAGAAGTTTTTTCTTGTCATCATCTTGTAAATTTTCTGGTTAAAAAAAATTATGTCTTAGCAATTTTGGCTACTTATACTTCACATATCTCATTATCTTTGATTTTTCCTTGTTGAATAACTTTGTAGAGGATTCAGAATGTTCCCTTACCATCTGATAGAATCCTCTCTGGTTCAACTAGGAGAAGTGAAAACACATCCAAAGCAAATATCCTGTAACTTATCTGTAAAAGAAAATCCTTGTTGAATTACTCACAATCTGTGGAGCCCAATTTCTTAAAAAACTGTCCACCTCACTACAGAGGCAGCGAGACCAAAAGGTTGTATATGTGAGGTAAGTATCCAAAGAAACTGTGTGTGGTTAACAGGGTAATTTAGTATAATCAACTGAGTCGATAGCATAAATTGGCCACAGTAAAGACATTTCAAAGCCAACACTTTGAGTGTTACCCCTTCATCAGAGCGAATGAAAGGGCTAATGCTTGAAATGTCAGCTTTGAAACTCTTTACACTGGCCAATTTATGTTGTCAACCCAGTTGATAAAACTAACTTACCCTCAAAAGGTTGTATATTGCTGTATTTGAAAGTTGTTGGTTCAACCTTTAAGTATTTCTCCCTGCCTCTCAGTGAATATGCTCATCTTCTCTCAAGTTCAACAGATTAGTTACTAATCTTTTAATTATTATCTTTATTTTTATCATCACCATTGTTATCATCAGTATCATCATTATTGTCATCATCATTGAGATCATTATCATCATCATTATTAACATTATTATTGTTATCATTATTAACATCATTATCTTCATGCCAATATCCAGGAGTTTCAATAACTTTTTCCATAATTGGCTACAATGCTATAATAGACAGTGGCACCCAATAAAGAGGCCGCAAGTTGAAACCCAAAAGCCTCCTCACAGGCTAAACAGACAGCTGTAAGAAGTCTCCTGGGTAGTGGAAGACCTAGCTATGATTCACAGTGTCACACATGGAAACTGTACAAGAATATATGATATGATCTGGAGGGTTAGCAACATGTCAGCTAATCAGTTGCATACAAATCTCTGACCAATACCTTGTCATTTTTGGAGTACATGTTAATCCATTCTACAAGACTGGCATACTGATTAACTGGTAAAATTTTCATGATATCAACTACTGCCTGCAAGACAAATTCCATTGATAACAGTATGTAAGAAAAGAAAAAAAATTATAGATCAACTCTTGCAGTTTTCTGGGTGGTACTAGAAAAGTTGGACAAAGAAAGAAATTCATCAATAATTTTCTTTCTGCATGGTGCAGGGCAAATTATTTTTGTTGGTCAAATAATGGGTTCTCCACTAATAAAAAGGTATGAAAAAATTCCTCAAATGATGATAAAATATATTCAAAAATCCAGGTCAGACTGATTAAGTTGTAACTGGTCTAATTACCTTTGCCACGGTAATTCTGTACTCTGCTCGTTCAGGGCAACTGGTAAAGATATTTTGAACGAGAACTTCTACAGAACACAGCACCTCTTTGGTCTCTTTCTTTGCTAGATAGCTGAATATCAGAGCACAGAAGAAGCATATGAATCAAATTGAATGCTAAAATCAAAAAGAGTGATTGTTGTATCTGTGAATATTTTCCACTGGCTGATCAGGAGTGAAGCAGAAAAGTGGATGATTCTGAGCAATTCAGCTCTGTCCATACAAGTCTATATAATCAAGGTTTAACCATACTTTGCAGTTTTTTGCATCTACTTTGCTATATGCAGTAAATTATAAAGCCCTGCTGACAGATATTAATATATCCAACCCTAGTTTTCCATGAGCATTCTCCCCTTCCCTCCATATGAGGTCGGCAAGTTTAATTCAGATGATTTCCATTCTTGTTTATATTCCTTCTCTAATGCAAACAAGCTGTAACATGTAGTGAACATATATTTGACATTTACCAGATAAATGCAACAGCTTGGTCCTTGATGTTCTGGACATTTCTTGATATGGTTCCATTACTGGCAATTGCTCCACCAAACACCATAAGAACATTTGAGATTAAGTGTTCAAAAACCTGCAATAGTCAGAAAATAATCATTGAAAATAAATGTTTGATTTGCAAAGTTTTTAATGAGTTTTGCTTCTTTTTCTGCTATTTTTCCAAGATATAATTAGAAATTGATTTATACATGTAGATCTGTGGATTGAAACTGTTAATAGCAAAAGCTGTGGACCTACAGTGTGAGTGATTGTTCCAACATCGCCATGAAGAGGTGAGCAAATGACCCTCAGACCCTTAAAAAAAGGCAAAGAAATCATATAGTTGAACTTAAAATATTTGTCTGCTGAAGAAGGTTATTATCTCAGTCCAAAAGCATTTTTCGAAGAACAAGATGTAAATGACCACCATGCACTCACAAATCATGAGCTCACCCATTTTTAGCAAATTATTATATTGCTAGCAGTGCCCAGGGGGCAATATAAAGCAAATACTGTGTTCTGATTGGCTACATGGAAAGGGGGGGGGGGCAAGATGGGCTTAGGGTTGGCCACTTTGATCCTAGATGAGAAAAAAATTACTTAGAAAGTAATGTGTAAATGTGAAAGGCAAATGAGAAAAATTTGAAAAGTATTGAGAAAAATTTTATATCCCCCTCTGGAGTGTTTTTTCATGCTTTTAAACTTGGTTTTTTGGAGCTCATACATGAAAAACTCAAGCATGCACTTTTTCTAAGATTGCAAGATGGATTTAGCTGAATGGACTTATGACTGGCTGCTTCAACTGTCTGATTACAGCTAGCTGTCTGATTACACTGTCTGATCACAACTTTAAAGAGTGTAAGTACAAAATGAAGCAGCAGATGCACCAATCACATTTGAGGACATTTTAATGGTTATAATTAAATTGGTTACGAATGAAAAAATTGAAAATTATGATTGTTATCATGTAACTGATACAAAAAGACAAAAATATACTTACAAAGTAGGCCAATGAAGCAATAGACTTAATGGAATAAATTTGGTCCCTGCAATCAAACAGGTGCAATCAAACCTTATTGAGATCAAGAAAACACTTTATTTTATTTCTAAGTAGTACATGTTCTGAACTTTGGATTAAAAGAAGTGGAACTAACCCTGGAAAGTCAAATACAACTTGTTCAATTGTTTCAACGTCCTGACGTGTAGTTTCCACAAACAACTGAATTACATGATGGGCAACCTGCTCAGAATCTTTGAGGGAGTAGCTGTTTAATAGTACAACTGCATCCTACAGCACAAAAAGGAACAACAAAAAAGAATACAAGAATTTTGCTACCAGTTAAACACTCAGGGGTGGGAACTTAAAAAAAATTCCAATAATTATAACCAATGCTGTTAAAATAAGTATAACAAATTATTTAATTTTTCACCTAATATTTTGGACAAGAAGGGGCATTAACAAAAGGTCGTAGAACAAAAGCAAGACATGGAAGAGAAGGTAGAGATAAGCAACCTTTAATTAATTTTTTATGATAGAGATCTACCATAAACTTGCACATACCTGCATTAATGATAACAGTTTGAATTTAACATTAGCCTTGGCTTGTTCAGTGTTAATCTGCCCACTCATTTCATTATCCTCATTGCCACTGTCATCGTCGTCATCATCATCATCAGAGGCAGCATCTACTTCCATGCAATCACCATCACTTTCTGAAATGAAAATTGCACTTCCAGTTGGCTTTTAAGGGGATCATGACAATTAGTTAGGATAGATTCCTGGAGGCTCATGGTAGCCTAACCTTACAAGCTCACCATCATTTTTTCAACCAGCCATGTTTGATTTAGATTTAGAGAACACTCTATTTCTATAGTCCCACCCCACCCTACCCCTCTCCTTCCTTATGAATGTCACTCACCCCCCTTGGTACAAACTTATTTCCCTTCCCAGCCATCCACTGCTGTAAAATCACAAAGAGAATACAGAGCACTCGCTTGCAAAAATGACACTAGATTCTGTAGTTTGATCATCCCAGTCAAGTCCTGAGAAGGACTGTTGTCAGTAGCAGTGATGACATTTCAACCACCTTTGCTAAAGTCTTCATCAGAATCAAGCCTGATGTCATCCTTAGGGGACAACAATGAAGATGACTTCTGCCATGGTTGTCGAAACATCAGTCACTACCACTGACAACAGTCCTTTTCAAGACTACTCTTACCTAGACAATAAAACTATATGGTTAAAGCATATAGCTCATTGCTTATCTCTACCTTCTCTTCCATGTCTTGCTTTTGTTCTACGACCTTTTGTTAATGCCCCTTCTTGTCTCTTCCTCTTGTTTGTCTCTGTTCATGGTGCCAAAAAGATGCAAAATCACCAAGGAGAAGGATCGATAGCTACAGAATTTATGGTCAGTAAAATTTGTTTTCATATAATTCCTGATTAATCAGTTTCAACCTGATTTTTCACACAGATCTTTCTCTCCACTTTTGAATGCTATAACCAAATCTTCACAGGGAGATGAAGATACTTTAACATATTCATGTGTGATAGTTGCAAGACCCTATAACACCCATGAAGTATTGAACAAATGAAGCACTGATACATGAAAACCATCAATGCACCTTTAAAACAGTAATTGAGTGACATTTTTGTTCTTTACTTGACAAAAATCTATGATTTACTATCTTCTTTGTTCCATTCATTCACACAAGCTCTCAACTTAGCTGATCTTCTAGTAGCATGCAAGACACTTGTCTGATCTCATACATAAATTTATATTCATATATTTGCCAAACTTATTATCAAGTTCTCTAAGCACAGCAGCAGAGCACTGGCACATGAAACTCAAAGGTCTGAAGTTCAATTTCTTATGGCTGAAAAGTGATTTTTTTAATGGTAATTTAGAATTATCAACTGGTTGATAGGGTAAATTGGCTGCCTTAAAGAGTTTCAAAGGTGACATTTCAAGCATTAGCCCTTCATCAGAGCAAACGGCTGGTTTCGATCTGACAAAGGGCTGATGCACATAATGTCAGCTTTGAAAGTCTGTACAGTGGCCCAGTTTGAAAATACTTAATTACCCTGTTATACTCTCCCATGGACACACCACCACAGTTTCTTTAGAAACTTCACCCCCTCATTCATTTGGATATTTTTTTCAGTTGCCATGTTCATTACAAAGAAACATTTAGTAACGACTTTCTTCATTTAATAATAAAACTCAAAACTAACTGTCTTTCTCATTCTATCATTTGACAAAACAATTCCCTACCTCTGTGAGGCCAAAGACGCAACACATCCAAAGCTTTCTGGAATAATAAAGGATGGAAAACTTTGTATGCTCCACTCCCTGGAGAAAAACAATGCCATTCTTTCAAGCTCATCATAAAAATTTAATGAAATAATGAAGACCATCAAAACCTATGCCACTGAGATAATAGGCAATCCCTCTGCAACCTCTCAACCCTCCCTTCCCCCACCTCCCCAATTCACAATCTTTGACGATTCAAGACTATAAGTCAAGAGAAAGCAGTTTGGTGAGGTGTCTAATTCATAAGAAGGCATTAATTAAAGGTACCCATTTCATTTCTAATAATTAACATTTTCCTCACCTGGTATTTGAACCAAAACAACATAAATGTTAGCTGCTAACACACAGCTTTCCAGTTTAGGTCCAGCCTTTGATGTCTACACAAAGTACAAAAATCAACTTGTTATGTCTAAATAAACAATAGCCCCCATTTGGTGCAAAAATATGCAAAGAAATTCATCTGTTGACACTATCTGTTCCAAGATGCAGACAATTTTCCAAGAGCCAAGCTCAAGGAAAACTGTGAGCTTCAAGGAACAAATAATGTCTAAGGACAAATCTGCTTTTGCACAAAATAGGGGCTATTGTGTGAAATAAATGTTTACAAACAGCTTACTGTTTGCTGCATTGAATGTTTTCTTTAAGTGTTCTCTGGTACCACGTAGTGAACAAACTAATATTTCCTTCCGTCTGAAACAAACACCTAATACTCTTTATCTTGAATTAAATTTCAAATGAAGGCTTTTTGTAGTGGATGTAAGGTTTGAAAACTGGGTAACACTTGTATGTATAAATCTCACACTGGCAGAACCATTTCAAGTCACAACCCTTGTCAATTTCTGTTGAGATGCCCTGCTCCCCTCTAAATCTTGGTTTTTTTTTTCAGTGGGGTCTCCTAAAAGGGAGAGCACTTTGATGTACAAAACAGATCTTGGGAGTTTATGGAATCATCAAATATCACTTGGTTTTTTTCATCCATCAGACATAATCAAATCCTTAATGAGCAGGCAAAAATACTTCCTGAACCATATAACCCCCAAGACATGATTGTTTATTCTCTCATCTAACTACTTTATAAAAATTTGGGTTTTGATCAAGATCACCACTTCTATCTGAAAAGTTTGAGTATTCTCATTATCTGTTTGGTGGATGTCCAGATATTATGGGGAGAAGTTACATGTTAATCACTTCTAAGAGTTAAAAGGGCTTAGGCAAACAGTGTCTTATCCTAGGCCAATACAATTGAGTAATAGCTCTCACCTTGTCACAGGATTCAATAAATGAGTGGAGCAAAGAAATCAAGACTTTGTGTGAAAAATTGTTGTCTGAAAGAACCTTCCATAAGCCTGAAAAAAAAGTCAGGATTTCTTTAGAAACAGCTCATGAAAACTTATTCCTGTCTATCACACGAATAACAGATAAAGAGGAGTACAAAATAAAAGAACTAAAAGTTATTTGGCAGGGTTAAGTTGGACATTGGCAGTGAACAGCAGTATTTTTAAATTTCTAAAAAATAGTTGTTAATAGTAGCCTGAAAAGGGGAATGCGTCTGGCGCACCGATGGGAACGATCGCGTTCGAATCCACTGAAAACTGATGAACCAACTCAGATGCAAAATAATACAGAGCTTCTACAGCAAGTTCACCTTCATTTGAAGCGTGTTGGCTCACAGAAGTTGTCCACTGCTTTGAAATCAACAACAGCTCTTTCAATTCCCGTACAAAGTATCCACGGTCAATCATGCAGTTTTCCAAGACCTCTGGAAACCCTTGAGACTCACAAAATTCAGAATTCCAAGCATCTTCTGTCCATTCTCGGGAAATGGAAGAAATCTGAAGATTACTACAAGCAGTAATTGTCTTTTCTGTTTTCGAAAGCGCCATATTGGAAACGAACTTGAAAAATTCCCGCCTTTTTTGTAGCTGGCTTGGCAGCCGCTGCTAAACTAAAACAAACTCCTCCAGGGTCTGCTAAGGTACGATGAGGGTAATCTTCAGCTTTTCCAAATAAATGACCTCTGGCAACTTTTTACATCCCTAGTAATTATCTTCTTGAACAGTTCTTCCTAACTTAATCCATTTCTCTGTTTAAATAAGTGAAATATGACACAATCAAAGACTACAATACGAAATTTATGAAAATTTAAGTCTACTCTACCTCCCCTACTGAAAACATTATCGTTCGGTTGCCACGTTAAATTTCACATGGGAACAAACACTCATCAGCTGAGAGTGGTCCATATCAAGAAATTTCTTGAATTTCAAAAGGAAGAAAGTTCATCACCCGTCCTTTTTGAACTGGCAGTAGAGTCTTAGTATTGAGAATCTTCCTGGCAAAAATGGGAGAGAAAAAAGGTGGAAATCCGGGAGAAAAACGGACTATCAAATCTAAAGATGGCGGATCGAGCGATGATTCGAAAACATCCTACAAGAACTTTGCTTTTCTCTGCCTAATGGTTCTGCCATCTCTATTCTGGCTTGCAGCTGTCGGTGGTGATGTTATTTCTAATGCTGGTACAGTATTTGGAAACAATTCGAAGATTCTATCGGTGATCGGGCTGATAGTGATTACAATCATTGCGGGATATCTCTTCAAACCGCTAAGGTTGTATTCAAAACTGTTGCTTCCTGTGTTTCTTTGGGCGCTTCTTCTTCCCACTTTTCAAATATATTTGTGCTCTCCACTGGAAATCAAGAACGAAAACATCGGAACACAATACAGCTTGAAAA
Source organism: Pocillopora damicornis (assembly GCF_964200805.1). NCBI lineage: Eukaryota > Metazoa > Cnidaria > Anthozoa > Scleractinia > Pocilloporidae > Pocillopora > Pocillopora damicornis. The sequence goes on from NC_142672.1 coordinate 21,089,535, forward strand.
CGACTGCGTCGGAATTTCTCCAGCAAGCTTGTGAAGAAGTTTGCTTGAATAAATCAAAAATTCCATCATCTTACGCCTTAACCTTTTTTACACCTCGAGTTTCGCTTCGCGTCAAATTCAGCCAGATCGTAGATTTAAACATTACGACGTCAACAATGGTAGGCGACGAAAAAGTGCCTTTGGCAAAAATTGTACTTCTGAAATCATGGCGGAGTGTGAAAGGAAAGTACTTTGGTCTTCATATCATAACAAGGGTACCAGTGAAGATTAAAAAATTTCAAGAAAGCATGACTGCCAAGCAAGGAATGCTTTTATCAGGGAGAGTGGAAAATATCCCTTCAGATCTGAAGAAACTTCGTAGCGAACTGGAAAAGAAGAGACATTTTATTCGACCGTTTGTTTTGGAAGTCTTCAGGGCAACCCCGATTGAAGAGTGAACACTGTAATAATTAATAAAATGCTTAAGCTGTGTTGTCATGGTAGCTGGTGAATTTCCAGCTGATCAGAAACTTTAATTTTTTTCTCTCAAGGGCAAGATTTCTGCACAGCCTCATATTTTACTATACATACAGTTCTTGTATGAAGAAAACAATGCCACAAATAATGGGTTCCCTGTGATACTGTGGTTTTTACAATGGTCTGCAGAAATCTTTCCCCTTTTAGTACCAGGTTTTGCAACCTTTAAGCTATGAGATAATTGTAGAAATATTTTTCATGTTCTATACATTTAGAAATACTTGCATGATTGATTGCCTTCTCTCTCTCCTTGCGCTCACAAATTAATTCCTATGTCAGCAACCATGCGCCTAAGTGATTTCATCGATCATCAATTCTGGGTAGGTCAAGATATGGAAAAGTGTGGTCTCAAAACCTGGCTCTAGACCAAAATTAATCTTGCCTGCCTTAATTTGAACATATGCCTTCTTTTGCACGATAGGCTTCCTGATCAAACAAATAAAAATGAATGTTTTAACTCTGGTGTGACTGTTTTGTGCAAAGCAAAAGTTTGACAGTGATTTTATATTTAGGAACTTGATAACTATTTAATCACTGGATTATTTAGTTTCATCAGTAGTGTTGATAATGTATATTGGCCACTGTAAAGAGTCTATTTCATGAATTGGTTCATCTGTTAGAAAAAGATCTAAGAATGATCAACTTAGCTTAACTTAATTACTGTGCCTTAATTTAAGATCAACATTGTTAAAAAGAACCTTTTTCAGTAGCTAATCAATCTTTTGCCTTGAGACCTCCATCTGAGTACCTTTGGACTCAAAGTGTGACCAACTCTGAGCAACTTTGCTTTTAGGATTTTTTTCTTAGCTTGGCCTTTGACTTTTGAATTTTTTAGTTTTTCATAATATTCCTGGGCTGCATTTTTTAAAGCTGAATTAAAATAACCCAAGATAAGTGTGAAATCTGATTTCAGATCTGAAAACCTGAAAAGCAAGTACAATTCTTTTTGCTCATGATGATTGGATGCTCTGAAAAGAACAGAGAAAATTTTCCCTAAAGCCTTTTGAGCAAAGGAATAAAGAACCCCAGATCAATAGTTACCTTAGGTTTACACTTATTGGCCTTCAATCAACTGGGCCCAGGTTGTTTACTTTTATTGATAATTACTGATAATTATTATCTCTTGAAGATGCTGGCTTCACAGAACCTGTCCATGATGACAATTTATTTTATCTGTTTCAAGAAACAGATGTTAAATCTTGACTAACACTTGACCGTATGTAACTCTCTCACTCTTAGGACTGACCAAGAATAGATTTCTCACAGTTGTATCAATAGAGTTTCAAGCAGAAAGGTGATGATAAATATGAAAATCTCCAACCAGGGGATATTTTTGGGTTGAACACCAAATCCTTGGACACAAGGTACAAGAAGGGTATGGAAAACTGATAAATTGACATTATGATCTTTGTAGTGAAAGGGCTAATTTCCCTTTTTTAGATATGTTCTTGGCTTTGGAATTTTTAGCAATGTAACTAACACTCAAAGGAAAATTACTTTCAATTGATAGCTAAACAGTCAATCTTGTTTTTTCAGTATTAATTCTCCATGTTGCCATCGTTATATTTTTGCTTGAATGAACAGCATTTACTCAGTCAAATGCCACATTTCCCATTCTGGTTTATTAGAGGGGAGAATTTACTTTTATCATTGACAACAAAACAGGAAATCTTTTGTAAATATTACACTAAATAGAAAGTAGTGTTAAGCTTCAATGTGCTGTTTTTTGCCATGTTGAAATCAAATTGTCTGGCTTGTGTTACGTATAACAAGGATGTTGTGCAATATACATGCCATACGTGTTATTTTCCTCATTATCCTTTAACCCTTTAGACCCTAACATCAGTATGCATATTCTCCATACTGTTCTCTACATGTTTCCTAAGTTGCTGACAAGGAGAATTTGTTCAACAATCAAGAGCTTCTTTAGTTGGTGATCATATTCTTTATTCTCATGACCTTAATGTGTGGCTCAGGGGGGCTATTCTAGGGAGAAATTAGATGGGAGTCACACTTGGGGGTTAAAGGTTTAACATGCAAGGCTTGATGAAGTGCAAAATTAAGGTTTCATGAATTAATTTTACAGAAAGGTGTACATAATTTGCAAATTTTTTAATTAGCATGAGGTGTGATTTACCTCCTAAAATATGACTGGTGAATATTCTCTTAAATTTTATGAAAACCTTAGGATTTCCCAGAAACATTCACACAATGAGAGATTTCAAGCTTTTCCTTTTAACTACCATAAGGCACAAATTTTACATAAGTTCACATGTGAAACAGGATCAAGTTTCCTTCACCCCCCTTTTTTTTTCTATCCTTCTTTATCATATGCTTCCCTCAACTAATTATAAGGAACTTATTGGAGGGAAGTAGTTATTAATAAATTTCCTTTCATCGACATTTAAGGGAGGGGAAAATAGTTAGAAGTTTCCTGTGGCCAAATTTAGAGACTTACTACTTCTTCTAAGTCTTCTTTTTGTCTTTTAGTTTCACATATCAGCCAGGATGAAATAAAATGGAACGTAATTTAGTTTCTGAAAGGTAGGAAAACAAGATCAGCTTACAATGTAATGTAGTCATGATGTACTTGTGAAAAACCCTTTCCCATGGACAAATTTTTAAGTACTGGAGTGAAACTGGTTTGATCTGGGAGAACTTATCCCAATACTGACTGTGCACTAAAAATATCCCAGCTGCAATACGATAATTCTAATTCAAGGGCTTAGACCACACAGAATCTCACGACAAAAGTTCACTATCAAACTCTTTATTTACAAAGATAATGTTTGGTCTTTTGCTTAAATACTGGTCACATGTTACAAAAATTTGGCTGAGTGACTTAACCTCAACAGTTGTTTCATACCTCTAGAAAATCTAGTCAAAATAAATATTTTTCTTGGTATAAAACAATATAATACTTTAATAACTTAGGTATTGATAAAAATATTTTCCCGTGTCACGATTGTCCCTTTTAGTCATGTAAGGAATATATTTACACCTGAATGGTCTTCCTGTTTGAAAATAATAAAAAAATTTTCTTAAGAAATGGACCATGAAATGTAGTTTCTACATTGTACAGATTCCTTATAAATTGTTCACTTTTGATGCATTGGCCTTTTTTGAGTCTAAGACTAAACAACTATTGAGCTAAATACAACACAATTATATTGGTGAAACCTGGTATAAATTATACCTTTTTGGTTAGTGATTGCACTAACTTTGGTCTTGCATAGCAAGATATTTAAGCGCAGAAAGAAGTTTGAAAAGCTCACAGGAAATCATCTAAATGTTGTTAAGTACAAAATACAGTTCTAGAAAATATTTATATGCAAATTCTTGCAAAAATTTAAATGCCATAGGGTTCATCAATAGAACAACTTATGCAAGGACAGGTTTATTTGTGTTGTTTGCTTGGGCACTGAAGCCTGGTCGGTTATCCACAACTCCCTCGGGTTTGGGTTGTGGCGCATGAAGTTTGCTAATATGCCGCGACAAGTGGCTAGGGTTGTTGAAAGCCTTGGGACATTTAGAACACTGATAAGGTCTCTCTCCTGTGTGGATGAGAATGTGACGCTGCAAGTTGCCAGAGATTGAGAAGCACTTTGAACAATGAGGGCATTGGTATGGCTTTTCTCCAGTATGGACTCTTGTGTGAATGACAAGGGCGCTCTGTTTGCTGAATGCCATTTGGCAGTGTTGACACTTGAAAGGTTTTTCACCTGTGTGGCTACGAATGTGCCTGACTAACATTTGAGAGTCATTAAATGATCGCACACAAAACTGGCATTTATAAGGCTTTGTGCCAGTATGAACCAATAAATGTTTCTCAATTGACTGAGAGTCACTGAAGGCCCGTCCACAATATTCACATTTGAAAGGCTTCACACCAGTATGACTGTAGGTGTGTTTTTCCAAGCTTGTATTGTCATTGAATCCTTTATTGCAGTAATCACACTTAAAAGGCCTCTTTTTGTTGTGTACAAGCATGTGACATTGTAGTCCATCTGCACGTGTAAATGCTCTGTTACATTCAGGACACTTGAATGGTTTTTCACCAGTGTGGGTGCGCTCATGAGAAGTCAAGTGAGAGTACCACTGGAATCCTTTGTGGCAGAATTTGCAGGTGTATTTTGCATGCCTTCTCCTTCCTTTTCTTGATAGGTGGTTTTCACTCTCACCATCCTCTGGCAAACCACCTGGAGAGCAGTTTTCTTTTTGAGTTGGGCTGTAGGTTTCATCTGCATCGTCAAGTTCATTGTAGTCTCCCTCTTCCTCCTCCTCAAATTCATCCTCTTCTTCTGAAAGGCTTTCACTATAAGAATGTGCTAGAGCTTCTTTCTCAGTAATGTACACTCGTGGAGCAGCAGACTCTACCTTGACAGTCCATGTGCCCTGTTCAGTTGGTGGCCCAGTCTGGATACCATAATCTCTCATAACAACAGTGTACGAACCATCTTCTTCTTCATGGGGTGAACCAGGAGGAGTGATCACACAGCTGGATTTGTTCAAGGCAGGGTTATGACCAGGAGACTTTGACATTCTCTCATTACACTGGAGGTCTGTGCCAGGGCTTGAACTGTGCTGTGGGTAGCTCTCCGATGGCAACAAACTGTCCCTGACTTCACGATGAGGCATTGCAGTCTTCCTTCTTTTAGCTCCTTTTGGTGGCTGGCTGGGAGGCTGGCTCAGAGTCTCTCTTGAGTGCTGGCTTGGAGGCTGAGATGAGTGTGGACTTTGCTGGATCATCTGAGGTGCTTCAGTTACTGGAACTCTGTACACTGGACTGCGCATGAAGTCTGGAGGTGGGGGTGCATAAACAAACTTTTGCTGCTCTTTTCCATCTGGGGTGTACTGTGGAGTAGGAGGTTGGCTTACATTCTCGACAGGATATGGAGGTGATGGCAAATGTACTGCTTTCTGATCTGGATACTGCTGCACAACTGATTGCTCATTTGGTGGTTTATTAACTGGATAGTAATGAATTGCCATTGAAGATGGCTTATCAGGTGGGTACTGTGCTGCACTTTGAGGTGGGTAGTATGGCTGAGTTGGTCTCTCTGCTGGATATGGATGTCCAGTGGAAAGAACTGGTCCTGCAGGTGCCTGTGGTGGTGGTGTGGGCTGACTGACAGCCACCTGCTGTGTGGCTGGTGGATAAGGAAGTGTCTCAGGTGCAACAGCATGAACAGGGTAGGGGGTCTGATTTGGTGCCGCTTGATATTGAGGTGGGTACATGGGTGGTCGTGTAAACTTCTGTTCTTGTGGAGGGTAGAGCTGCTGTCCTGGAGCAGTATGAGTTTGTGATGGGTAGTGCTGTGGTTGATGAGGAGCCACTGTTTGCACAGGAACAGGATATGACTGAGAGGTAGCCACTGAATGACTGGGAGGTGACAATTGTTGTGGCGAAACTGGTTCTGACTTTGTGACAACATACGGTGGAGATGGCATGGCCTGTGCTACTGTTTGTGGTGGGTAGGTTTGTGCAGGGATGACTCTTGCATCGGGTGGAGGATATGGTACAGCAGTCATGGGGGGATTGGTCAACTGTGGCTGGTAACCAGGCTGTACCATTGTAGGTTGCAGAGGGTGAGCAGCACTGGGATTTGACATCATTCTTGGTTGGTAGATAACAGGACCCTGAGGTTGTGGCTGAGGCAAGTGATGCTGGGTATGTGTTGGGGCTCCTTGTACTTGTGGTTGTGGGGGTACAACTGAAGGTGCTTGTGACAGTGGTGGTGGTTGTGGTTGGGTCGCTGAAGGGGCTGGTTGTGGATATGCTGGATGTGATTTGGCCTCTCCATTCTTTCCCACTGGGGAATACAAATTGTTTACGCCTGGAACCTTTTCAAGAATAGCAGCCCCAGGAACAGCCTGATACTGCACTCCTTGGGAACTTGGAATAGCATACACTGGAAGGTAATGTACAACTGGTGTGGCAGAAGGTGCAGAAGTTTGTGCTGGTGTGGGTTCTTTCCTTTGAATGAAATGTGCTGGTGGATCAGAAGCTGGAACATTATTAGCAGAAGACACATTGCAGCGATATTCCTCGTTTCGATGATGCACTGGAGCAGCTGGAACTGGGCCACTTTTATTTGGATAAACAATGTCCATTTTTTGGCCGATAGAATGAACTTCCACGATCTTGACATTGTCTAAGCCAACGTTGCCCGCAGTTGGCGCGACTTCGCGTCTTTCGCGCGAGAACTTTCCGGTGCGTGGTTCCGCATGATTAAATTGCTTGGCGCTTTCTTGATGGCCAGCCTTTTCATATTCAAATCGTGCAGACTTTTCTTGACAGCTCTTTGAATGCATGGGCGGTTTGAAATGATAACCACAATTGGGGTTCCCCCGAGATGTCACTCGCTTGGAGTTTGCCGCCACATAATTATTTATGTTCCTTTGATGCGTTGAAGTAGATTTGCCTTCAAGCGGAACGTCTTTGGCTAAACATGGGTCGTGGCAAACTGCCACACGCTTTCCGCCATTCCCGTCTTCCACTTCTTGCTTAGCTTTGTAGTAATAAACTACCGTTTTCTTTGGGTTTCTTTTCCGCGTTTTTCTGGGTACAATTGCGTTACCCGCTCGTGGAGATTCCGAGATGCCATTTCTGTTAGTCTCGAAAACCCCCGTTTGAGTCAGGCGCGAGGCAGAAACTGTTTCCCGTTCCTCTCCGGTTGTGACGTGCGAATGTTTTCTCTTGACAAGGAGACGGACAGGCGACTCTTTAGAGCGAGTAGGCGGTGAAATCTGATCTTCAGAAGTGCACAAGATCCTATCGTTACTGAGGGGATCTGAAGAAAAACGTCAAATTGCAACTTGAGACAAAAGTACCGTTACTGAAATTAACTCCCAGCAGTGCACGTTTCGTGAAACCGCAACTTACACGCGACTTTTAAACGCTTTCCGATCTATATTGATAAGTAGTACTTACATTTCGGATAAGAAGAGAGTGATTTTTTTGAGCTGTTAATCGCTTGAACGCGAGATGGACAAACCACTCGACAAGCGCGCTAATTAAATATTCAACAACTGATCAGTAAATAGAGGAGCGCGGTAATTAACTTAGAGGGCTAAGAAAAACTTCGGCTCTCAAAAGTTGCATTCGTTAACGCTTCGGAATGCGGCGGAAGGCAGTTGTAATTCTGCAGGATAAACTTTCTTGAAAGCTAACAAAAAAGCAGGCAGAATTTGCACTGCTTGACTCAGAAATTGATTAGTTACGTGAAAGCGCGGGCAGTTAACAAAAACGTGAACTAAATGTTTGAAAGCTGAATTTCCACGAGTTGAGAAAACTTTTGAAACACATATCTGGCACAGTGACTCTATCTTCGATATCCATCTTCGAGTTTCGAAACTAGCGTAACAACGTGATTTCGAAGTAAAGGAGGAAATTTCGAAGAGAGTTCGCCCACGAAATCTTAGCAGCTTCAAAAGTGATGAACTCACCAGAAATTCCGTTGGAAAATTGTCTGTTTACTTGGACTTGAGGAGAAGGTGCCCCATCCTCTTTTTTTTTCTCCTTCTTTGCTTTGATCAAGAACGCTCGAGGCATAGCGGCAGCGGTAGAATTGGAGAAATTCCTGCTGAGCGATTCGTGTGGTTGTGTTCCTCTTCAAGGATGCTGACGAATGCAGCCGTTAACTGCTCAACACACAACATTAAGGATATTAGCATGCGGCTATGAGATAATACTACATCAGTATTCAATGCTCATTCGACAGGAGAATTCCGTTGGGTGACGTCACAGGTCGAAATATCATGAAAGTAACTCCCCCGACAATTTCAGTAGGGATGCGACGCGCGACTCCGATCGGACATGTAAAACATTTCCTATAGTCTGGCGAATTTTTCCGCGGTCTAATCCATTACGATTGAGGTAGCCGAATGGCGTCGAGTGATAGAGATTTTGAGACGTTGTCTGTCAAGAAGCGAGAAATTCCGCCGCACGAAGTCAGAGTAAATATTAGCTCACTGCCGGTACCCCTATTGGGTTCTATTTTTCACCGGAAGTGAGCGATTATGCTACGCTTGGGCAATCTGAATTAGGCCTCTTCATTTCAGGCACGAAATTTTCCCCGCACGTGCAAACCTGCTTTTCTGTAGAAAGTTCTTCAAATGTGAGATTCCAAGATGACATTTGAAAGCATCTGGCGCACTTCAGGGATTGGCGAAATTTTGGTTTAACGATAATTTGGTTATTGAATTCCCCAGCGTCTTCGGGAAAATTTACATTTTCGTTCTCCGTTCCGACACGTGTTTAAGCATTCACCTTCTTTGAACCGTAGCAAACGTTCTTGACGTCATTGGTGCTCTTGTCAAAATAGGCCAAAAAATAAGCACAATCCTCGGTTCTAAAGTACCGCAAGGATCAACCAGAGTGGAAAAGAAGAATTGAATGTGTCAGGAAAATCTGCGCGTTCCATTCCAGATTTTACAACCCTTAGGTACAGACCCCATATCATGCATTGTTATCAACTGACAAAAAAAATTAGCATAACTAGTTTTTCGAGATTACTACGGAACAAACAACTTTTCTAACTTTTTCAACCGCAAATGAATTCTTTAAATAGCGGAGTTTCTGTAAAACATTTAATCACACATTTCATCTCAAATTGCTCCTTTATCTGTTTACGGGATATCGGCGATGTAATCTTTGTTGGGTTGGACGATATTACTTATTTTTTCGCCCTATCGTTTATTCGGGTGTTATTCTTTCATTCCATCAAAATGCCTAATGTTTGTTTCTCACTGTTATGGAAACCTTTTGAAAACTTTATCTCCGCCCCTCAGAAAACATACTTTTGATTTTGTCGAAAAAGAGAAATTCCTGTTTTGCTGTAACGGTGCCCTTTCGGAATGTCTCTTCAGTGTAGCGTCCCAGAGCAATATTCTCCTAAACTTGATAGGCGACAACCAAAGATAACATTTTCCCTGAAAAATATGCATGCGTATATTAGCGTCCTAATGATTTTGAAAGTTCCTGGTTGTATTCAAATCAAGTTTCCCACACGCTTGAGGAATGCACTATAATTAAACTTATGTTTAAAGATGAGGCGTTCTCTTAAAGCTTTCTTGTGTTTAAAACCGTTCGATTTAAATGTCTCTTAGCGATTTCACTCCTAGGTTAACCCAGTTTATTTACAAACTTGCTGACTTCGATTTTTTTGCATTTTTGAGGGGTTTTTGATTCTAGATAACTCTTTAAAAAAGCGGTTACATCATACACAAATATGATCTCAAACAGTCCTTTGTTATTAATCTCTTCATAACAAACATATCGCTAGTAATTCATCACACGAAAACAGGTCGTGAAAACCTGGAGTGAAATTACACCATCACCCAAACTGGTAATATCGCTTGTGATGTTTAGTTTTGACACTTCTTTTTTTTTTAATCGTTCAAAACAGCGAGCGGAAGATATTAACCTTGAACTATGAAACTTGGGGTAATAAAAATGCAAAATGGAAGGAGTTTTAAGTCAACCGTGAACTGGGCGGGGTAATTGAATGGAAAAAGCTCTGAAAAACACTTTCTAGAGTAAAACACTATTTGAGTGCGTTACGCTCGAAAGCGACCACGGGCTATTTGAGATGGGTGGAAAGTTTCTTAATTGTGTTGTTTTCGATCGTGGAGCATTGTTTGGTCACATTCCTTGGTTCGAAAGTTCAATTACTAAGGAACAAACATACCACCAGTCAAATTGGTAATCCATGATTTTATAACTCCACAGGCCGACATTAAATCTTCTATTGTTATCAGGAATCAAACATTAGGAGTCCAATATAATGGCCACTTGTAAATTGAGTCGGCTACCAGGATACGGAGTAAACAAGTTACAAAATGGCCTTTAAAAAGTTACGGAATAAAAGATTTCTGACAAATTTTTAGCTTCATATGCTTAAACAGATCTTGTGCTTATCATGTGTTGTGGGAGACATAGGCATTACTGTCCCATTACGAAGTATTCCGATGAAGTAAAACTCACGCACGCAAACGGCAAAAGAACAATACGAATCTAATAATCTCGGCTCTTTTGACCCAAACTCCTCCCACACTTGGGAAAATATCCGTGCGAACGAAATTTCCGCTTTGCAATAAACGAAGGGATGGCGATGCTTTCACCAGAAGACCACTTGTTCCCAACGCGAGATAGCATAGATTGCACGTTCTGGCTTCTCTGAAACGAGGAGGAATAAAAAAGTGGCCATTCGCGATGTTGTTTACCATGTAGGCGTTCCAAATGACAAAAAACTTGCAAAACTACTGAAGCGCACAATTTCTGAAAGCAGTAATATTGCTCTTAATTTGCATAAGAATTGGGCGGGTTTTGCTTTGAATTAACGAGCTGTTGGCTTGGAATTGTCTGTTTGTTTTCTTGTTATGCTAGAGAGAAACAAATCCCTCTCGAATCTGAAATGAAACGTTAGTTAGACGATCCAATGTTAACAGTTTTGATTATTCATTTATTTTGTACTAGTACTAGAAACTTTTTCTGAGACGAATTTAATTTGCATAGTCACCATTCAGTTCAGTGGTTTTGGGTCTTTAAAGTCGATGGTGATTAAAAACCCATTTAAAGTCGGAATCCTTTGAAAATTGCTCCCGCGAAATTTCGATGGTTGTAAACACTTCATTGTGATCAGTCTTTTGACCTAAGTCACTTTAATCCAGTCTTTTTTCCAAATAGATTTTTGCTCTCATTGATATATTGTTTATTACAGCCGTACAATATCATTACTAAGATAAATGTTGATACATAACATATTTAACTAAACGGTTTTGCGATGTTTTGGGCCAATACAGCCGGCAATATTCCAAGATATGAAGGCAACTGTTATTGTTCGTTTTCTTTCGTTAATGAATTATTCGAATTCCAACAGAGACTACACGTCCGTTATATAAAGGAAATTATGAAACGCTTTGTTCACATCAATACGTACAATGGACTTTCACAAAAGATGTCTTTCTCTCTCTATCTCTCATCGATTGGTTTGTTGTGCTTGAGCATTTTCCGTGTCAAACGTGAGTTTTTTTAATCGTGCCATACGCGAACGTGTGACTTTGACAGATTTCGGAACATTTCTAGATCATATGTATTAGCTGAAAAGAACTACTACCTGTTGTAAATAGCGCATCCAGGAAAGTTCGATGTCAGGCATTGAACTAGACTTGCAAGCATATTCTATTCCACTTCTATCACACTTCACTGCCTTTCAAGGTGTACCCACGCAGGCAAATATTACCCATTGTGAAATTCTCAGGATCGATTATTATAGTTTTGAGTTACAAAATTGGAGAAAGCTGCAATTTTTGGGGTGGTTAGGAAAAGCCGGGATTGGTCATATTTTTTTAAAGTATGGGACAAATCTCTTGCCAGACTGTGTGGTCAAAAATTCTTTGAGCATGAGTATGCAAGTTAAAAAATGAAAAATATCGAAATTTTTAAAGCCTAGTGTGGACATATATGTAGTTTAAATTTACATCCTAAGTGAAACGTGACATATTTTTAAAGCAGTGTTCCACAACAATCTTGTAATTCTCCGAAATTTCTCTGGAACATGATCAACTCACAAACAGCATTTGCAGCCAACATCAGTGCTGTTTATTTTCTTGTATTTATCCCAAAAATGCTAACACTAAAAATGTAAGGTTTCTAAAAATAAGTTAGTGCGTTTTTGTCCATTCCTGTGGCTTTTCATTTGAAAATTGCATTAATTGGGATTTTTTTCATCAACAATTTGGTTCAAATCACCGCACAACAGCTCCCACAATTCAAAGGTAATCCAATATACTCTGATCTGACACCGTTAAAAAAATGAAAATTTTACTTTCAAATGAGTAGATTCTCAAGCTGATAGCCTGAAGTTAGCGTCACTTTTCCGTCTACGTCTTCGGTAAAGTTCTTTAAGTTAATTGTTTGCATAAGGAAACCTCTTTTTTGTTATAATAGTCTTATTAAAAGAGGTACTCTTCCTTAAGTTACTAATAGGGAAAATCGAGGGCGTTCTAGATTCCTTAAAACAGACTTAGATAGCGATACGATGGTTAAAACGCGCGATCTCGAGTAACTTAAAAGCGCTCTGTTAGCGGACGCGTTGTCATGCAGAAAGCTATTGTCAGTTCCATTGCGTGCGAAAGTCCCATACATATATTGTGAGCTAACATCGGACTTTAAAAAAGGCTTTTATTCTATTCAAAGCCAAGATCTAAATTATTGACCTTTTTAACAGCATAAGTCAAGTGGAACTAACTAAAAGTGATGGACGCTTATTACTATCAAGATTATATGACTACATCAACCTTGAAAAAATTCATTTTTCTAATAAGTACCTTTCGTTTCAATCAAAATGTTTTCTTTCTGTACTTTAGGTATGTCATTTGCTCTGAAAAACTCTTTTGCAAATAAGCGACGTTTTTAAATTTGGTTGCCGTTACTGACGGCGTGAAAGAGCAAGTTAACCAAGCGGTGATTTTTAAGATCTTACGCTCAACAAGTTTCCGACTAAGTTTGAATAAATTACCGCCGGTGACCTCTTCTCAAAACAGTCCGCAAGCTTGGTTTGCGGGGTAAAATTTCAATGTGACATCGACCGAAAACATTTCAAAACGCATTGAATTCATTGACGGTTTTTGTGCAGCAATTGAGTTTGATATGGAATGAAGATAAATAAGGATAGCTCCTTGTTTTTTTCACATTTTTTCCTGTTTGATGTTTGTTTATCATGAAAAATTTGCCCTCGAGCCATGTGAACAGGTTTTTTTATTTTTTTTCGAGCGAATTATCCGAATTATAAATCACTAAACAGTGCTTGTTTTTCTTTTTCTGTAAATTCCCATGAATTAAAAGAATCATTTCCCAAATGTTTGTGTTCATGTTCGGTGATCGCCTAATTTTGAGCGGAACTTTGATCAAATTACAATACACTAGAAAACTACGCCTTAGAATCGCTGAATTATAAGCGTGGACAATATTGGAGACTCCTCTCGAAACTTCGGTAATTAGAAAGTCACGTGCAGAAAGCCTAAACTTTGCGAATTTTCACTTTGCTTAGAGTAACTCAGTAACAGGTCAAATAGGCTTATCTGTATGGTTAATTACTGCGAGTTATTTTGTGCAAATGTCTTGCTTTTGCCGTCTTCTCCCTTTACCGGTAATGTGTTTTTTCGACTCTGTTTACATATCTTCCTCGATGTTTCGTGTGACCCACGCGTGGAACCTCTTGCAGGACTTACTATAATTAATTCTATTCTTTACAGTTGAAATTTTCATCTACCACAATTATCTGTAGAGAAAAGACAGCTCCTTTCGCCAGTAGAGCTTAGGCACTGTTTTCCGTTTGATTTCCTTCCAGTTTACGGTGTTTTAACGCTTCCCTGGGTGTTGTTATCATTTCGGCAATTTGCGGGGAATTAAATCATCTTTCGCCTTAATGCATTAGTTCCACGTTGTGTTTTATGAAGGCGGATACTTGCAATTGGTTATTTGGTAATGAACGCAGTCGTAAATCGCATTGAGACGCGATTAAACTGTGCTCAGAGTCACCAACGAGATGTTGTTCGAAGATGTCGCCATAAACATTTGAAGCGCGGGTGACAAGAATCAGTTCAGGCCAGACTGAATAATTTAAGTCTGAAACGACTTAGAGAGCGCTTAATCATACTTATAAATTAGTTAACAAGTATTTTCTTCACGTATTTCAATCATGTACCTTTCAAAATAGACAAATACGCCAAGTAAACCTAACACAGGGAAAGGTGCCAAATAAGTTTAATAAACCTGGCTAAATAGAAGCCATTCTTGTCCTTTTTTTAGCTAAATTTGTTCTTAGCTGTTACATTAACTCTTCAACTAGTGGAGTTAAAATGCAGTAATGCCATACAAGAAACATTCATCTGTTTAAGTTCGGCATGTTTCTTTAGTGTTTCCTCCCAGTTCCAAATTTGTTTTTCCGAATGTACAAATTTTTGGAATGCTTTAATGACTTGGACAGCTGGGTGAAGTCATCCAGAACGACTCCAAGCATCAAAGACATCTGCTATCATTAGTTACCTCTTAGGAGTGCATTTAATACTAATTTAACCGCATTCCTAACTCAGCCAGCAGTGAAAAATCTTTCAATGTTTCCGTTCGGTAGTTTATCGCCCAAGCGTATTCGTATGATAAGAATAATTCACTTCGCGCACTGTGACCGCGATTAGTATGCGTCTGGCACGCACTAATGGTGAGCTAAAGCGGACGCGTGCGAGCGGGGGTGAAAAACATGGCGTTAAAGGAGAATTTTTCCCAGAGAGGTATTCAGTTGAAATTAGTCTGAGAAGAACTGTGACATATTCAAATGCAGAGTCAAAAAAACTGTCTTAAACCCGCAAATGACACTTATATCCGCTTGCAATATGCAAATTGGGTTAACGGGAAGGAAGGAAGGATCGGGAGTCTTTCGTTCGTAAAGTGTTTTGGCTGGCTTCTTCTCCGCTTAGCTCGGCCATTCTGGCCTCTATTAAACTGGACCGTGAGATCTTTTATTTTTTCTATTCGTTTGTCAGGGAGAATTGTCTCTGTGTCCGTGTTCTGCGCCTTCTCTGTACTGGTTAGCAGGCGGGATGTAAAGGACCACTCGCCAGTTGTAAGGAACATAGTTCTCGGTATTGTGGTCTGGCCCTGTTTCCAAAATTCCTAAAAATTTAGGGGCACCTGCAGAACTTTCCTTTCAAGATTGGAAACTGCTCAATTAAGTCTGGCCAGGTCTCCTGCAAAGTGTTGTTAAGCGCAGAAGAGCATAGTAATATGGATTATGCGCTCTATAAAAATGCCATAACAATTGATTTGAATCCGTCAATCTAAATGATATTTTATTCAAACTCAACATTCTACATCTTGATTTTATTCCTAGAATCCTCTGTCTGGAAATATTGCACTGCCGGGATTTTTTCTTTTTGATGGAATCTTAAGGTTAAAAAATAAAACTTTGCATTATATTTCAAACTTCAGTTACTACAATTTCATTGATAGCAAACACAGAAACGATAACTAGAAGTTTCAATTTCGCGATCAAATTTTCAACTTCACTTACTGATTTATGACAACTTATTTATGGCGTTTTGAGTCTTTCGGGACTCTTACATGGAAATTCAGAATTTTTAGACATTATGTTTTCATTTCAAGGATGAAAGTAAATGCAAAAATAATTTAACTTAGAAAACATAAAAAAAGAGGACGAATTCTCTTCGGAACGCGCGAATAGGTCGAGATCTCTGAAATAATTAAAAGATTCGCGCTTTTATGAAAGAATTGCTGATATCTTAATGAAGAAGAGTTTCTGTTTATTGTGAATATTCACCACGGTGAATGGGCATATTGAGGATTCGTGGCGAAAGTCTGCTACTGTATAGCGGTATCTAATCTTTTAAATTTCGGGGTTTTTTTTGCAACTTTTCGGCTTAGAAGCAAGTCCGGTGAAGTTACTCTGCCCCATATGGTACTTAGTTTGAAATTCTAAGCTGTGTTAAACATTTTAATTTGTATTTTATGTAATGAGATTCACTTGGGGACAATTCAAGTTTGAATTCCTATCTTCTTTTTGAAATTACCGTAAAAAAAACAATTGTCAAACAATACAACATCTCGGGCCATGTGCGCGAAATTTACGCGCTAAATCTAGCCGGGTAATGTAGCATAATTTATGCGCTCATCTTGATTATCCAATGGTTTTTGTATCGAAGTTAGAGCTCTTTTAATACAAGCTACAGATTTAAAAGCGCGACAAGTAAGCTAATAACGAGTTAGAGATTCATTTTTGATTTATACAATATAAGATGTGATATTTAAGGTCATGACGAGGGCATCAAAGTCTTCGCGCCAACTATGCGCGCGCGAAAATTAACTTGTTTTGCTCGTATAATTATGTCTCTTTTGTTCTGGCTAGTTTACCTTGTCCGGCCCCCTTAAATCCTTAATCATTTGAATATGAATACTTTTAGACAATGAAAATTATTTTTCGACTTCCCCTGTCGTGTTGGCTTTTAAACACAGGATGTCGTAAGATTCCTCTTCTTCTCCAATCCTCTTTGAAGTTTAACCTGTGAAAAGGAGCGTCCATGTTAGCGCTTGATCGACGAAAGAGGAGATAAACATTTCAACGGCCTTATTTAATGAATTGCTGTCAAAGCTTCAAAGCTGAAAAGGCACGAATTAAAATTGCAAAGCATACGTAGAAAACGCGACGTCTGGCGAGTGCACGATTCGCGTGTCTGTTCACGCGAGTCCGTCTCGCAGAGGTTATCGTAGACACGAAACTATACTGTAAATTTAGAAGCGAATTGTTCACTTAGTGTTCTGTTAGTTGAAAAATTCCTTGGTATTCTTAATTCGTAAGTGAATTCGAAAAAAGCTGGCATTTTATTAAATGCCGACACATTTTGTCTTACCAACGGCCGTCAAATTTTATTGTCTTCAGTGTGCGACCTCACCCTATATTCGTCTTTTTGAGTCAATTAAGCTGCGAATGTGGGTTCCGTGCACCCGAGGGAAGACTATGGGTAGTCTGTGTTCAAATGTCAGCTTAACAACGAAAAGAAAACGGGATAAAAAAAGGTGCGTGTCGCGACGTTGCAAGCACAGATACACGAGCAAAGTCTTGCTTTGGCGGCATTCATCTATGGCAAACATTTGCTCTGAAACAGCTATATACAGCTAGCACTACTCTGCACTTTGTTTATATTCCGTAAACTTATTGATATCTTTATCCAACAAGACGTAGAATGTTATTGGTGCCTGGTTCACACTGATCAGCGTTCTGTGGACATGTGTGATCACTAAAATAACGTAGCAGTCGTCAGGAGAGACTGATGAAAGTGTTGATGGGTTCGAGAAGTCAAGATTGGTTGTCTCCTTGCCTTCTTGGAGAATTCTGTTCAAGTGATTATTTTTTTAAGCTATGTAGTTTATTTGTTATGCTATTTTCTACGGTAACGAATATGAGAAAGTGACTGCAATTTTGCTAGGCTGAGCGGAAATGATCAGAGATGGATTCACTGGCTGCTTTTCCTTTGCTAAGGATTCTCTCATTTTCCACTCACTGAACTTCTTTAATTGAAATAAAATCAATTATTATATTTGATAAAGAAGGTTTTTGTTTGTGCAACTTTGCAGTAAAATGGAGAAGAGCAACCCAGTTGGTTTGTGGTTCAGTTGCGACAAGAAATGTGTTTGAAAACCAACCGTTCTGATGCATTAAATACTTTGTAGTAAAGGAACACTCTTGGGCTTTGTCGTTTTCTCTTTGAGACGTTAGAAGGAGCTTTTGGAGCGTGTTTCCAATCTGATATTTATTCCATTTATCCCTTTGTCTATTTACTTATTTACTAATCTCGTGTGTGTTCAAGAAATCAAGATTCTTTTCATTTAAAGTTTTTTTTTAGTTTGAATCATTCTCAGCGTTAAAAAACAAACCAGAACGTTTACGCGTAGTATCAGTCATTAAGTTTCTAACTGCAGTTGATATTGTGGTACAATACAATAGACTGAACAGACAAACAAATAGTAAAAAAAAATTGCTCTCAAGGATATGACTACAATCGTAAAACAAGCAAATTATTTACCTGAAGTATAAGCTGATCACCCACCAAAATGCTCTTGTATAATATAGTGTTGGTTGGCGATAGAACTAATTTAGAATTTAACTTCTATCGATTGTGGCCCTCTCTGAATGCGTTTAAAATCGCACCTCAATATCTGAAACAGCTGTTGATCAGATGTTGAATACAAAGAGTCAAGAGGTCGAGAAAGTTAAAAAAAAAACCAAAAAAACAATGCTAGCGAGATCGTTCGGTCTCTCAATACCGATATGAATTATGGTTTTCATTTGAGACTCTTTACAGTTTGTTTTAACCTGTCCTTGGCAGACTCTCTTTCGAATACGAGCGAACGGGAGTCTAAATTTCTCGCCGTTTACTTCTGAATTGGAGACAGTCGATTTGAAATAAGAATTTGTATTCAGTTCACCAACGACGCTCTGTATTTAAGTTGGAATTCAAAACTCTCTCCTTCATACAGAGCCTTTGACCTTCTGTTTGCTCTGATATTGCTTCATCACTTGAAACTTACACCCCACCCCCCTAAAGGACAACTAAAATGACAGTCTGCATCGTGAAAGACTGAAAAAAATTAGAGCTCATTCTTTATCTTTTTTGTTAGGTTCCTGAAGCAATAAAAAGATAAATATTTAAAAAAAAACAACATCGTTCCTGGCTTTTAAATTGCACAAGGGGAGTGGTTTACAACCCCTCTCGGGCCCCCCTTCGGTTAAGATTGATTATGTAATGGTCGTGAAAAATACTACACAGCAAATTCTCCACGACTGGAATTTTCCGTGCCACTTTTGTTGGTGTTATTTACCGACCGTGTTCATAAGATTCTGGCTGAATTTCAAATTTTCTCTCAATTTTGTATTTACCCATTGTAAGAGTTTTCTCCGCCAGTTAAATGGCTTTTTTTTTTTAGAAATCCGATTGATCTTTCATGAATTTTTGACGGCTTTCTGTATTGTACAAGCTTGTGCAATATACTTCAGCCATATGAGTTATCTATCTGCAGTCTCTAAGCTGATAAATATCCTTTTTGAAACTTTTTCATCGATATGTAGTCTGTGTATCTTTGTTTGGGCCTGTTACCCAGGACGACGGCCTTTTATAAAGCGCATTGAAATTTTACAGGATTTTTCTGACCCGCAATGATCCTTTTCAATCCAGCACTTTGGAACAACACTGAGGAACTCCTGTGAACACTCAATGAATATTTTCAGTTCAACCGCATGCTCTGTACAATTGGTGTTATTTGTAGTCGTCTTGAGGAGTTGAGCATGAGCAGCGAAGCTGCGGGGCCGAGAGGAGCATGGAACGGAATAACCTTCCCTGGTGTTTTCACAGCCTCGATCTTTGTCGAGCGTTCAAAATACCGCCAGCTATGTTTGTTACAAAACCGCAGAACAGACGAAACTTGTTTTCGAACTTGACTAATATCTGCGTGATATTCAACTGAGGAAGTGTGTTTCAGAAGAACTTGAGAAGTTTTTAAAATAAGGGGGAAAACCCCAAGATGCTTTTAAATTTGACAATTTTCCGCATTTCGGTTTTCCTCACCTTGTACTCTCCACTCACGAAAGCGGAAAACGGGGCTCTTCACTAGCCCTTCATACAGAACAATCTAAATTAGGAGTCGATAGGCCAACATGAACCATGATTTATGATTTGCCAAAATTCCTCATATTGTTTTTTATTCCTCGCCGATAGAAACAAATTTAACAGTCTTTTTATATATTTTACCACATTTTAAAGCCAAGCGTAAAATTCCCACCTGAGTTTGTTATATTGAAGCTTCCAAATCAATCACCGTCCCTCAGAGAGAGAATTAAATATATTCTTACTTCATATTTGACAAAGTTCTTTGTAATGATTTTTCAATAACTGAATATTTTGCAATTGACTTTATATAATAATACCATAAATGGACACTAGACCTTTTCTTTACCTTCAGAAATATTCTATTTCTCCCAAGACCGATCTCGAACGCTGAGACTGGGAGGATTTAATTTCTATTGTGTCTGGTGAAACAAATATATTCATCACTATTTTTTTTTTTTTTTTAGTTCCATCTCTTAACTCAATTTTATTTTTATTTCATTTTTCTTTGCTGCTGATATTCAATGACATCTCTTCGAATTTCAAGGAATCAACTCCTAGTGCGACGAGTATGTCTTAACATAGCAGGTTCCTTATTGCAGAAGTTGAAAAATTATTTCACTGAAGACGAATTTTGGCCGTGTGGTGAGTTATAGTCGTGATACCGCGAAAACCTTTTCTCTCAAACTTACCCCCCAACAAGAGAGTCAGTTACGATCTATCTCCTTTCATCGAGAAAAACGTAATGCTTATCATGAAGCGAGTGAAACTCTTTCCATTCTTTATGTGGTTTAGGTTGATGCCATTGCGGAAAGTCAGGTCAGTGGCTTATTTTTGTCAGCATTGCGGGAGATAAAAGTACAAAGAAAGAGATCATTGTATCATGTGCTCTTGTTGAAGAGTGCGTGGGAAAACTATCTTCTTTCACAAGTTATGATAAGAGGTTTCCTGTTCCAAACAAGCAATTGTAAAAACACGGCGTGCCGTTCATAGGTTTCAATTTAGATCTTTCCGTTTCCATGATTCAGTTATGCAAGTTCCTTTTCCACTTAATCTTCAAGACGGAAGTTATCCTTTGACCTCGTGGGCACAAATAGAATCGACCGAAGCAATGAGAATTATTTAATACCTTAGAAGGAAACTTGTTTAAGAAAATGTCCTGAAAAACTCTGACAACTTCAATTTCAACGGAGACATCTCTATCTCTTCTATTCTTTGTGAGACGCGCTCATTTTCCCGAATCTCATTGCACGTGGTACTAACTCATAGGTAAACCGATAACTTGGCCTGGATTCAATAAAACTGAAGAAAATAACTCACGTAATGCTGGAAGAATCTGAAGTAAACAAGTTTCTCATGTAACACACACGTACCCCAAGTATTCCGTGATCGAAATTGAAATACGTTGGATATTTTCCCACAAAATTCTGGGCGTATATATCTTTACTGATGATATATATTCAAGGTGTTCCATGAGCGTGGGCCTAAATCTTGGAGATTAAATACAGAATTTCTTATTGATGTGTAACAGAATGCTGATGAATTGCGTAGGTTTATAAAGGTTTGTGTTCCAAATGTTCACTTTTTTCTGACCTTGTAAGGTAATCTCAGCGAACGCTGGGAATCTCGACCAATTGGGCACAGCAAGGATGAACGAAAACCTTGCAAGCAAATGCAAATCTACTTGTCAATGAAAGCAGACATATATATAAAAAAAAAATTATGTCAAAATATTCCTAACACGTGTTTGGCAATGGCAAAGGTGCTACGTGACAACAGACGAGATCCCGTGGTGAATATTCGTGACCGATCACTTTATACTCGCTGATGATGCGATGACAGTCGGAAGGGCGCCAGTCTCACTTAATATGAAGCCACAGAAGAACGTCTATAGTCATATGATGTAACCTCTATACTTAGGGCACATGAAACCGGTCATTTGTATGACTCGCGACCCAGTTTTCCATTTATTTTTAGGGAGACAGTATTTTCGGATCAATGTTAGCATCTGGCCAACTGCGCACCTACTCCTCCCCTAACATTCAAGCTGGCTCCGTAAGAAGGGTGAAATTTCCCATCTGATCATATGAGAAAATTTTTCTCCTCGCTACTTTATATCATAAGAGAATCAATTTTAGTGCAGTATATCGAGTTAACCAAGGTTCGATCTATCATCCCAATAAAGAGGCTGAATTGTTTCTATTAGAAAATTTCCGACCCGGTTGTGGAGATCTTGGCCACAGTATCTGAGATTCTGTTCGCAAAAACTGCCAAGATCTCGGTGACCGAAGAAGAATCCTCAACTTGCGTCACGTCTCGCGTTTCGAGACCAAACGAAGTTTATGCAAGAGGCACCAGACGAACTTGCACGTAATGGACCATGAACCGAGAAACCATCAGCTGATCATGAGCTCTTAAATCAAATCAAATCATACAATTTTTTTCTACAAAGGAGAGAGTAGTGGATGCAAGACATTTCAAACCGAAGTAGTATTATTGAAGATGCTCATACGAAAAGGCCTTAAATCAGTACTACGTCAATCGTTCATAGTTTGTTACCAAACCGGTTGATCAAAAGAAATGTTCAGTTAAGCTGAGGGGTTACTCGATTTTGCGCCAGCAGAAAACTTAGAATACTGCATATTACTTGTATTTTTGTCTCTCAATTAATTAGATTTAGGTAGGGAATAACTGCATGATAAATGATTTTAATGAAGGTTGCGATCTCAGTAAGAGATCACTTAAAAGAACAAAAGAACATTTTTTTTTTCCATGTGCTCGAAAATTCTCGCTGAATCCAACCTCGTAACATGCATAATGTTAGAAATCATTTGATTTGCGACATGAATTAACCCAGTTTCGTACGGAAGTTACAGCTCTTTTCAAACAAGACTTTTCCAGGTTTTTGCTTGAAAGAATGAAATAGTAAATTTTACATGTTACCATGTTATAATTGTAAGCCTATGGTAAACGTTTCCATAAGCCTCCGGGGGCTTATTAAATTTCAACGACTTCCAAACGGGAGATTATAGGAGAGGAGAGACTTGTCAGAGAGGAGATGTTTATTAAAAAAATCTTGAGAGCTCTATCGTGAATTATTTCATCTTTTTTAATGTCTCGTCTAAGTATATCAAATACTCAACATGTTTGACGTATGAACATATTGGGAAATTATGAGTAACCTTGGCCATCTGTATAGAAATAACAAGGTCATACTCACTTTCACAGCTCTTTTCAAACAAGACTCTTTCAGGTGTTTGCTTGTGAAGAATATAATAGTAACTTTTACTTGTCATTAGGCTAAAAGTTGCAATTTGGATGAAGCAGTGGTCAGATTTAACCGCCTAAAATTCGCGCGCGCAAAAACAGATTTGTTTTTTCCGCATGTTAGATAAAATCTTTATTGTTCTGGCTAAGGTACCTTGTCTAAACACTTATGAAACCATCCTCATTTGAATATCAATGCTTATAGAAAGTAAAAATACATTTCCGGGAATTTACCTGTTGCGTAGAATAAAATGAAAAGCAGATTAACCTGTTTTCCCCTGATCCTCAATCAACTTAAGTCGTAAAACGACGAAAAAGGGTCTGTAGATCGACGGTGGATTTACAAACGCGTGGAGCGAGAACCGCTTCCAAATTATATCATAATTACAAGGCGTAAACCGAAAACCGTGAAGCGTGGGTGAATTTCTCGACTATTGAGGAGCACGCGTGTGCGTTTCGTGGAAGTCTTCATCAACAATGCGCTAAACCTTTCTGTGTTACTACTGCGGGTTAGAAAAACGTTTGTTCTTTAGTTACTCCGGGGCTGACAGAAAATTTTTAAGATTCTATTTCATCATAGTCTTAGTTTCTAGCAGGGGATAACTTTTCACCAAATTTCCAACCATAGGTCATACACTGTTGGTCAGAAATCACTGAGACTTAAAGAGACTTCAGCTTCGTAACACGGAAATGCTTACGTATAAGAGCTTAAGTGAGTACTTCATGATTTAGTGATTCCTTGATTCTTTTGAATATTCTCTCAGACACGGAACGCTCTTATTAACTCCATGCTTTGAACTTCCTATGTAAGGAAACTTCTGCTACCGGAAGGAATGGCGGTTGGTGAAATTGATTATTGTAAGCTTATGGTAAACGCTTCCATAAGCCTCCAGGGGCTTATTAAAATTCAACGGCTTCCAGACGGGGAGATTATAGGAGAGGAGAGACTTGTCAGAGAGGAGATGTTTATTAAAAAAATATATTGAGATCCCTATCGTTAATCATTTCTTTTTTTTTTTAATGTCTCGTCTAAGTATAACAAATACTCAACATGTTTGACGTATGGACATATTGGGAAATTATAAGTAACCTTGGCCATCTGTATAAAAATAACAAGGTCATACTCACTTTCACAGCTCTTTTCAAACAAGGCTCTTTCAGGTGTTTGCTTTTGAAGAATGAAATAGTGACTTTTACATGTTACTATGCTTAAAGTTGCAATTTGGATGAAGCAGTGGTTAGATTTTACCGCTTAAACTTCGCGCGCGCAAAAGTAGACTTGTTTTCCTCGCATATTAGATCAGATCCTTATTGTTCCAGCTGAGGTACCTTTTGTAAACACTTATGACACCATCCTCATTTGAATATCAATACTTATAGAAAATAAAAATACGTTTCCGGCAATTTACCTGTTGCGTAGAGCTAAAATGAAAGCAGATTTACTTGTTCCCTTCTGATCCTCCATCAATTTAAGTCGTAAAAAGGATGAAAAAGGGTCTGTAGATCGACAAGGGATTTACAAACGCGGGGAGCGAGATCCTGAAAGACAGATTATCTCTGAGAACCGCTTTCAAATGATATCACAGTTACAAAGCGTGAACTGAAAACCGCAAAGCGTGGGTGAATTTCTCGACTATTAGGGAGCGCGCGTTTGCGTTTCGTGGAGGTCTTCGTCGACAATGAGCTAAACCTTTCTGTGTTACTACTGCGGGGTAGAAAAATGTTTTTCCTTCAGTTACCTTGAAGCTGACAGCAAAATTTTTTAAGATCTTCTTTTATCATAATCTTAGTTTAGCAGGGAAAAACTTTTCACCAAATTTCCAACCGCAAATGAGTGGGCCATACAATTTTTTGATCTTGAATAGCCGCTAAACCATTGAATTTGAAAAGCCAACATTTTCCTTACACATTCGTCTTCACGCTCATAGGCGCGCGGGGCTCGTATACTGGAACCATTCCATTAAAGCCTATGTGATGAACACTTTTTTCAGGGGATTTTTTTTTTAATTCACTCGACTGAGTGTCAAGCCGCGCCGAGCGCGAGCCAGGCTCGATTGAATGGAATTTGAACGACACTTTAAAATCGAAAAGCAAATCTTGTTCGACGTGCAAAAGAAGAACACAAGGACTAGAAGTAGTTCATGAAATATTTTCAAACAATTAGTGTGGAATTTGCGGTACTTCAACTTTTTTATACCACCAACCTATTTATGTTTGTGATCATACACTCAGGACAGTAACGCGTTTATTTAGCTAGATTGAGTGTTCTGTTCTAAACTTATTTAATCGGCTGATATTGATAGTTTCAATTCATTCAAACTGTATCAACAGTCGGGGACACAGGACAACACCGGACGGCTAATTACCGTGAGCAGATTATCATGCAGGTATTTTGTTCTTAGCTTGGAATTCTCAGGCTCTTGGAGATGTATTTTGATGATAATTTTGGCATATGTTTTTTTCTCCAGAGCATTGTTTTTATAGTTCATTGCTTTACAAGGGAGAATCTTCAGGAAAATTCTGCTTTGTTGTGTTTTAGCCGCATAGGTCATGTTGGTCAGAAGTCATTGAGAGAAACTTAAAGAGACTTGAGCTTCGTAACAGAAATGTTTGCGTAAGAGATTTAGTGAGTACTTCTTCTTGTTTAAATGGTTCCTTGATTCTTTTGAATATTCTCTCAGGCACGGAATTGTCTTATCTCACTTCATGTTTTGAACCTCCTATGCGAGGAAACTTCTGCTGCTGGGATTAATAGCTGTTGGTGAAATTGATTAATGTAAGCTTATGATAAACGCTTCCATAAGCCTCCGGGTACTTATTAAAATTCAACGACTTCCAGACGGGGAGTTATAGGAGAGGAGGGGCTTGTCAAAGAGGAGATGTTTGTTAAAAAATATTGAGAGCTCTATTGTGAGTTATTTAATTTTTTCCATTGTTTCGTCTAGGTATAACAAATACTCTAAATGTTTAACGTAACGGGACATATTGGGAAATTGTGAGTAACCTTGGCCAACCGTATAAAAATACCATTGTCATAGTCGTATTTTTTTGCCTGAGGTTTTATGTATGAGTTTATGCTTAGGAGGACGGATGATAGGGAAGGTTTGATCGGAGAGAACGTTTATCTAAGAGCAGGAGGGGCTAAATAGAGGGTCAGTGCCTTAGTGCGGTAATTATTTGTGGTCGACTTTGGAGCTAATCAAGGAAACTGTAATAAACCACAAAGCATACGTGGATATTGCGACGAATACCACAGGAATCAGATTTAATTTGCGAGAAAGTAAACAGGTGACTCGCGAGCAAAGTGGGAAGATGTCGCTTCCTGTGCATCTTTCGTTCATAATCTTGTGCGGCGACGAATTATTAGCAGCATTAATAATCCTATTTAGCTGATTACTACTGGGATTTGGTGCCTCTGTATAAAGCTAGGAAAGGGCGATTGTTCGCAGTCTAAGATTTCCGGATCACAAAATGCGGGCAGGACGCGCGCGCCACGCTTTGAGAACCGTAACCGTAACCGTATGGCGCGTGGTTTTCATAACCTTAAGTTCAATCTAATCGTTTTGCGATTGAAAACCTGGGTATACCGTAATTATCTTCGCGTTTTGTTGCTTTTCATTCTTCAGTTCAAATTGAATCATTCAGATCCACGTCGTTTGTTTCGATATTCATGTACATTATCCTGAAGAAACGACAACCCAGAGAACTGCATTACAACGAGGGGGGCGGGAATGGGAATCTTGGCAATCAGACCCTGAGAGTATTATGGCTTACCTTGGTTCATGGAATAAACTTCATGCACACTGCTGTTCTGCTCTAACTATGTCAAGTTAGTCTTCTTGTATGGAGCAGAAACCTGGAGGACCACTAAAACAACTGTCAATAAAGTTCAGATATTCATCAACAGCTGCCTAAGGAGGTTTCTACGGATCCGCTGGCCAGACATCCTCAGCAATACAGACCTCTGGAGGGAGACCAATCAAATACCAGTAGAAGACGAAATCAGAAGACGAAGATGGAATGGGATGGAGCACACCCTCAAATCAACATTAAGTGTCACAAAACAGGCCCTCTGCTGGAATCCCCAGGGTAAGAGAAAGAGAGGGCGACCAAGGAACACCTATCGTCATGACTTCGAGGTTGACATCAGAAACTCCGGCCAGTCATGGAGCCAACTAGAAAGGATGGCTCAGAACAGATATCTCTGGCGGACTGTCGTTGACAGCCTATGCCCTAGGAGCTTAGAATAGGGCTTAGATAGGCTTAGATGGGCTTAGATAGGTAAACACCGGGAAAAAAAAATTCTTTATATTAAAGGATAACTTATAACCAATGTCCAAAATGTTACGTCTAATGGACCAGTGATTATATATCGTCAAGGTTGGGAGTCGGGGAGGCAGGGGGGGGGGGGGAGGGTGGAGAATTTTGGGGGAATTTATGGTTTTCTGTTGGAACGGAGAGGGAATCAGCCATTGCCAATAGAGTATGATAGGGGACTATAATCCCTCCACAAATGTCAATAAGGGGGGGGGGGAGGGGAGGGGAGGATCATATGAATGTTAGAGCCTTCCGGGGGGTATCAGGTAAATTTTATCTTGACAAACGAAATCCTCCGACCCCACCCACCCCACCCGCGATAAATAAAGATTGGTCCCTTACTACGACAGGTGCTAAACTAGTGCAAATTAAATTTGGAATTTTTTTTACCATACAAAGATCGTTCATCACAAAATTAGTTTTCAGAATGGCTCCGCTTCAAAAGTAAAGCAACGAAAAAGATATTAAAAACTGAGTTACTTAAAGGATCTAAAACTATACAAGTAACGAAGACGGGATGTTATAATGTTTAGTTTTGAAAATTAATCTAAACTTCGCATCATTATATCCCTTTTATGTTACTCTGAGCTAAAAAATGAAATTGATAAAGATCAGGTCGTGAGTGTATTAGTTTACGATAATTTTGGGTAAACTACGGAAGCCGAGAAGGGACAATCCAAAAAATATTTTCTCACAATGCAAATTCTTTTCCACATTTGTGGCAGAACATATCAATACACTTGGTACAGTTTAGACCGTTCGCGTAGTCACTCCAAGTTGACTTAGTGCAACCTAGTGCGACACAATGTTCTGTAGCGTAAAGAAGTGCTGACTACTGGCGCAAGTGTCACGTGACAAAATATTTTTCTCGATTTGCGAAAATTTTCTGGATTTTGGAAAGATTCTTGGATTGTCAACTATTTTCGATTTTCATGAAAGTTATTTGTGGATCTATGAATTAAACCAGGATTTGAAATTGTTTTCTCGATTTGAGAAACTTTTCAAAAGCGATTTGTTTTAAAGATATCGATTCTAAACATCTTTTCTGATTTGCAAAATATTTTTGGATTGTCCCTTTTTTGGCTTCCGTAGTAAACCTAACATCTGCAAAATTTAGATGATTGAAAGAAATTTTCATCATAACGTGGAAACCATTTTCTGATATACTGGCCCTTAGTTCAGCTTATCTTCAGTAAAGAACCCTACAATCGAAATTCCGATCTAAAAAGCATTTTTCTCCGAGCTTATGATGAAACTCAAAGACTCAACCCTAAACTAAAATTAGAAAAATGAACAAAAATCTCATCAATAACGAGTTAAAATGAAAACTCGATCGCATAGTGCCTGTAAAAGCGCTGAGACACTTTAAGGAAAAAACTAAAAAAAAAAAAAAAATGATTACTTTGGTCCATTTGAGTGCCTTTACAGTCCAATCCTGGTTTGGACCGTGAAAGTTTTGTCGCCATCCATGAAGAGTATCGTCATGTTCAAGTCTTTTTCCAACTTTCACAACCAACAAGGAAGTAGAAATTTGATGAAAATTAAACTTCCTCCATTCAAAAATTGGGAAGAGAAGAATCTTAAATTGTGAAGAATAGTTTCAACACAGTTTATGTAACGTTTCTAAGTCGAGGCAAGTCCCATAGGATTTTAAAACAATAACAAACAAGTGTAAAATGGATGCTTGAGTGTCATAATTAATAATTAACAGTAACAAAGTGACACTTACATGATCATCAGCCAAAGTCTAAACTTGAAAGGCGTTGTGGTAGGTCCAGTGTGACGTAATCACCGATGAGTACAAATGGTGCCCAGTTCCGTACTTTCTCGAGCCATTCAATTTCTCTCATGAAATTCGTGGCCTGCCGAAGAGCTTCGCTGGCCCTCTTTCCTGCCGCAAGTTCTTTGTGGAAGTACTTCATGGTAATCGTAGCCTCGTCACTAAGCGCCCACAGAGCCACCAAAACAGAGCGAGCTCTGGCACCTAGAAACGATCGCGCCATACCAATTACTCCTTTAGCTGCCTTGATCTCTCCACGAGCACTGTGACAGTAACCCAGTACAACCAGCCTTACCCGCTGGTGAGCACTTGACACATCTTTCTTGGTGAGAATATTATCTTTTACGGCAGGGGTCTGTGATGTACGAGTAGTTCATGGTGCCAAGAGAATTTCTCCTGTCTCTACTCGGCCATGATGGGCTGCGATGCGCACACAAACCATCAACTTCAGAGTGGTCAAGCAGGGATTGACACGAATTCTGAAAGATTCGCACAGATAATTTAAATTGGAGTCCATCACTGCAGTAAAAGGGACCATGCACAATGAATGTTCGGGAACAAAGATAAGTTCACAGCCATTAATCAGGTCGGCATATCATAGGACCAATGATAATGTCATACACCTTCTGCAATGACTCTGTCTGGAAAAACTCAGGAGGTTTATCACCCGTCCGTTCATTAGCCAGTTCGTCATCGCTGGGCTCATCATCAAGTAAACGATTCTCGCATTTGGCTCGCAATGTTCCGCATAACTCGTTGTTTAACTTTTCAATGAAGTTTGCGGTCAAGCAATAACCTGAACCGTGATCGCCGATATTTATTTTTCTGAATTGGAAATCGTTACCGATACGAACGATCCATAAAAACATTTGTTCATCACTCATTACTAAGAAAGCTAAATTCGATTGAACACATACAATTCGCAGACAGGCTTCTCAGGCAGGTTTGATATATAGCATGGTTCTCCAGAGACATACTCGTTATTGACCAAATCATGAAGTGCTTGAGCCCGTGCTTGGTCAACAACGAGCAGAGTTGCGGCAACTTGACTTAATCGTAGATGCAGTCGCCATAACTTTTCGTATCAGATGCACATCTGTGGGAACCACGGTAGGCAATATTTTACTCTTCTTTTAACTGCTGACCAGCTCTGAGCTCATCGTAAATCGTGACGCTCGGAACGGTAGTAGTCAAGGGAATTGAGAAGAGACCCCTGCTTTTCAGAGACAACACTTAGGTTAAAAAGTGACACGGCCTCCAAATCCTTGCCTTCCACTTTCCTGGAAACTGCTAAAGCACGCTTATGGTATTAGATAGCTCTTTGAAAATCTCTTCTCCAATTGTACACACACCCGAGACTGGCAGAAATGTCTTCCCCATCACGCTTGTTTCCAACTTCATTGATAGCTTGATAACTTCTGTCACAAGATGGGCATTTTTTTCAAGTTTGAAGAAGTAGAAATACGTACAGAGTGAAACATTAAAAAATCCATGTTACCAAAGTGGTATCTTGTTGATTATCTTAAAAACACCTTTTGATATCGGACTCTTATCTCAGAAATTCGGTCAGAAGTCCGTCTCGCTTCCTTGATACCAACTTCACACGAAAAGTTTTCTTGCCGCTTTTAAACTGCAACAACCAAAGTGTCACGGCTCAGCCACATTATAAGATTCGAAGAAGTGCAAAGACACTTTATACTGTTTCTCTCGGTTATAGATAGATTTTGAGGAGTTTTTTTGCACATTTCTGTTTTTGTATTTTTTTTAGTTCATCTCTTCAGTGTCGCAAGTAGTTTTAATTTTTCGTGTAAATCGATCCATGATTACTTCACCGAGGAAATCGAAACAACTTGCATAACAAGCGAACCTGTCAATTTTGAAAGCTACACCAGGAAAGAAAATCGTGAATTTTTTCGTAGTTTTGACTTCATACATTTACCTCAGTTTATACAATTTCACACTGGAATCACAGGTTACAAATTTTTAAGTTCCTGTCGATAACTGCGAAGCTGGAAACAAAATCATGAATCATGAATCATAGTGGTTTAATTAAGAGGATGAATGATTGGTATAAACCTGAGAATCAGAGAGATGTAGTTAAAAAATGAAACAAGAATATCGAAAAAAAAATTGTCATGATTCAGGTATAAAATTCAAAACAGCAGGAATCGTGTATCTCGATTATTGCACTCCTGTGATAACACTCCCCTCCTTGTAAATAAAGAGTAAAGAAAAGTAGCTTTTCATTACCAGTCTATCACTGCTCAACTATTACGGGTCAATCATTGCCTTAAGTATTTCCAGTCTCCTCTTTCCAATCTTAAAGTACTCCCTTGCCATCAACAGCGTTCAAGAGATCATTTGGAAGTGATTGCGGTGTTGGACTGCCTTTATGTTTACAGTGTTACATTTCCTCACTCAAATACTGGATTTAGTCCAATACAAGCTATTAACATAGGAAGTGGGGCGTTTTTATTCAATCTGGATTTCAAGAGAGTAGTGCAAAGATCCAAATGTTTTATCGATTCAAACATCTTTTTTGCCATCTTCGATGGTTAATTAATCAACAGCCAATCAGAGTTTAAGCCAAATAATTCATGGTATGAACCCTTGGATTGGTCGCTGCTAATCATCTATCTTAGAAACAGGGCTGATGAGCCGGAATTAAGAATTGTTCAGTTTCTTTCTTACGTCTAAAATCCTCGTAATTATTCGCGAGTGAGCTACGGAATGTCTCTCTAAAAATTCACAGCTATTTCTTGATCTTTCGAGCTGCTTCTCCCTGCTTTTCCCAACTTTTTCCGCGAAAGCAGGGCAAAGTCGTGTTGAAGCTGGACTGGAGCAATTTTGCGCCACGGGGGAAGTGTGTATTTTCATAATTTAATTTTCTTTTCTTTGTGCCGAAAAAAGAGATTCCATTCTGGTGCGTGTCTGTGATCACAGATGACGTAATGTTTTCTTCCACGTCCTCCCTTCTGTTATCTGGGTTCCCTGTTTGTTTGATTTTCTCATATTACAAGGCTGGTATAAAAAGCCACAGCTATGCTTGAGTTTAATGTACATTTCGAGAATTAAGCTTTAGACCAGACAGTGATCTTTTAATAACTGTCGTGCAAAACTTCTGTCAACTCGAAGAAAACTGCAAAATATTACCTTGGTAAAACAATTAGGAGGCATTGTCAGACGGAGAAGAACTAAGAACGACTCAAGATGGAGAACGCAGTGCACTGGAAATTCTCATATCGTGACAGGACTTGTGGCGAATGCGGCGATTTCAGTCTTTTGTTTCTGGAAGATAATTTGAAACGTTTATGGTATGAGAACTCTTGGAAAGGGTTATGCTGGTGCAAGGAAATTCTGCACAATTATGAACATGCCTCCACCTCCAACTGAGAAAGCTTTCCTCAGCAACTCGCGCGTAAACGGCCGTCACATGAAAGCGATTGCAAAGGAAATAATGAAAAAGGCGGGAGAAGAAGTTTTATCTCTCAAGAAGGATATAAATTCTTCTGAAGGTCTACCTGTGAACTGTGGTGTTTCTTGTGACGGAACATGGCAAAAGAGAGGCTACTCGTCACGCAATGGTTGTGTGAATGTCATATCCATGGACACAGGAAAGGTTCTTGATGTGGAGGCCCTAAGCCAAGGATGCAAACAGTGTGAGCGGCATGAACAAATGGACAAGAATTCTCTTGAATATCAGATGTGGAGAGCTGATCACACCACTTGCAAGTCAAATTTCCAAGGATCAGCACCTGCTATGGAACCAGAGGGTGCAGAGCGCATATTTCAAAGGTCTGTTGAGCTGCACAATCTCAGGTACACTGAATTTTATGGGGATGGGGACAACAAGAGTTTTTCCAGGATAAAGAATATTTATCAAGATGCTGGAATTTTAGTGGAAAAGAAAGAATGCATCGGTCATGTGCAGAAGAGGGTTTGAACTGCACTTCGCAAATTAAAGCGTGACAATCCAAGCCTTGGAGGCAGAGGGAAACTCACAGATAGTCTAATTGATAAACTGCAGAACTATTATGGCATTGCCATAAGTTCCAATGTTGGAAATTTGGCTGGAATGAAGAAAGCTATCCATGCTAGCCTCATGCATTGTGTCTTAAGTGAGGCACGCCCACTTCATGACCACTGCCCAACAGGTAGTGCAAGTTGGTGCAAGTATCAAAAGGACAAAGCCAACCATACGAATCTCTTTAAGCATGGACCTGGCCTTCCTTTACCTGTTATTGCCAAGCTAAAGCCTGAACATATTCGACTTAGTGAGAAAAACTTATTGCAGAAGTGCTTACATGGCAAGACACAAAATCAAAATGAGTCTTTGAATGGGATGGTATGGCAGAGGATTCCAAAAGAAATTTATGTTGGAAGGGAGACATTAGAATTAGGACTTTATGATGCTGTTTCTTATTTTAATATTGGTTCAATTAGTATTATTAAGCTTTTCCAAGCCCTTGGTATTCCTTCTGGCAAATATACCGAGGAGGGTTGCAGACTCCAAGACCAGCAATAATAAAATATCAAGTCAAAAACTGCAAAAATACAGTTGTCTCCATGTGTCATTTTAAGTGATATAGATAACTTCTTGTAAAAAAACATATGAAAAAATGTTGATTTTTTTAGGGTTGTACCACCTTAATTAAGTCTAACTCAGTCTCCTGAGCAACCGCCCACTACCCTGTTGCGTGACTAGTGAGCCGAATAACTGGTGCTAGACTAAAAACTCTTCGCGAGTGGGGTTTTGAAGGAAGTAATGATTAGACGAGATCAAGAATACGAGAGCCATACAAACCTTTTAAAGGGAAAAGGTCTTTTCCTTTTGAACGTTTCTACTCTCGCTTTAGGTACCTATTTAAGGCTATCAAACCGTCGTCACGCAAGAATTATTCTTTTTATCGCGTGATGCAAAATTTGGCGCGTGTCAAGTTGTGGGTCACCTGACTTGCATAATATAATTTCAAAACATGGTTGTTACAGTACTAACCTTGCTATGTTGTCTGGTTACTCTAAACCATGCTTCTAATAGTCATATCGTTGGAATACCAAGCATTGGAACAAGTCATGGACTTGTTTACGTCAAAATCGGACGAGAGCTGACTAGGAGAGGTTACAGATACAGTCTTCTTGTACCAGCCTGGCAAGTGAATGAAATTGGACCTAATTTGGCTGGCATTGCAGTGAAATCTTACGACACTCATACAAATGGGAATGATTTGGAAAAAGTGATAATAAAAGAAGCCGAAGGCAAGCTAAATATCACCGAGAGAAATGATTTTTGGAAGTCTACGTGTGAGGATTTGCTGAATGACAGAGCTCTCTTGAAAAGCTTGGGACGGGTAGAATTGATTGTTTGCGATATCACAAGTATATGTTGTGCTATAGTGGCAGACTTGCTGAAAGTGAATCGCGTTGACTTGGCTCCCATCGGATTTGTAGATCCCTATGTGAGTTTTATTCACAATTTCCCTTCTCCCGTGGCCTATGTTCCGCACGGAACTGTCAAACTTCCAAAGAGAATGTCATTTTTGGAAAGGTTACAAAACCTGTTGTTGTACATCTTAGGGTATGTTATGCACGAGTTTGTTTTTATGCCACCCTTTGAAGATTTGTGGAGGACTCATGTCAAAGACAGTAAGTTTTCTAGTCTCAGTGAAGTATTCAGAGCCACAGGATTGTTAATAATTCCAAACGACTTTGCTTTGGATTTTCCAAGGCCTTTTGGAGCCCATGTGAAAGTGGTTGGGCCCATACTCCCGGAAAAGCCTAAACCACTTCCGTCAGACAAAGAAAGTTTCATCTCTGATGGAGACTTGACAGAATTAGTAGTTGTTTCATTTGGGACTGTCATTTCAAATTTCAAACCGGAGTTTGTTGATAGCATTGCAAAAGGGCTCATGCAGGTCCCTTCTAAAGTTATATGGAAGTATAAAGGTGAATTGAGCTTACTGCCTCAAAACCTGAGCAAAAATATCAAAGTTGTACCATGGATGGAACAAAATGATCTTCTTGGACATGCAGCTACAAAGGTCTTTTTCACTCATGGGGGCTTGAACAGTATACTTGAGGGCACTTATCATGGGATACCTATGGTTGTTTTACCTCTCTTTGGTGACCAACCTGCTAATGCTATGAAAGTGAAGGAGGCTGGTATTGGTGTGATACTGGACTTGCAAAGTTTAACACCAAATGCAGTAACAAATGCAATACTTGAAGTTCTCAGAAATTCCAGTTATAAAGAAAAAGCTGAAAGAGTTTCTAGATTGATTCGTCACAGGAGAGTCACACCAACTGAAGAGGCCTGTGACTGGATTGAATATGGGCTTCATAACAATGCAGGACTGCATTTAAGGAGTGAAGCTGACAACTTGTACTTTTTTCAAGTTTATCTCTTAGATGTGTTGCTTCTTATAGTAGTGATTCTTGTCTGTGTTATGGTTTTGTTCTACTTTTGTCTGAAGTATTGCTTACAACACATCATACAAAAGTGTTCTAAAAAATCAAAGGCAGAGTAAACTAAAAAAAAATCACTTACATCTTACAATTTACTTATCAGTTTTGAAAAACAGAGAAAATAGGCAAAACCCTTTTTTTCTCATATGCATTTAGTTAAGTGTACTCTCTAAATCAAAAGTGCATAATTTACAAACCTTCTCTATCTCAAAAGAAACTATTTTAAGCACCAAAACAAATAAATGGCCAAATGATTGTGGTACAAAAGGTAACAGTTTAATGACTTTATAAGTCTTTAATTGTAGCAATAGGTAAATTTTTCTCAAGTAATGGAATAGTGAGTCAAATTATCTTATTTCCTTAAGAAGGAAGGAAGACCCTTCCATTAGCCATAAAGCTATGTGCTGAGCCCTACCATTGGGTGCTAAAGAGTTCAATTATTAATTAAATTATTTACTTGTAGCATTTGATGGGCTTATTGAGATAAATAAAAACTACTTTCCCTGATAAAAACTAAAGGATAATCAGAGATTTGTGCATCTTCTCCATCATGGGCTAACTCCCCTTTCCAGAAACAACTCTGTTTGCCCCAACCTCTGGGAATGTGAATGAGGAGGAATAAGGCTACATTTAGCCTTTGTGAGCCTTTGTTTCTGTAGTGGAAGTATGGGCTGTGAGCAGTTTCTATGAGTAAAGGAAAAAACAATTTTCGTTCCATATTCATCAATTCAAGGCAAATTCTGCGACTTGATCACACCGTTGACCTCATTGATAACAGGGGGGACTGGGTAGACTTAAGCTGTTTACCAGTGGTCAGCAGCATACATTACAATTTTTCTGTACTTCATGTATGAGATCAAAACAAACGTTTCCTGAACGTGAATGTAAATCAGTTGACTTTCCACATTTCTGCGTGGTAAATAGAAGAATATTTAAAAGCGGAACTAAAAAATGAAGTCAAACGAAAGAAAAGCATAGTATTCGACTTGTTTGTGAATCGCTCCTTTAGGTGATATGAGAAACCGTTTTAAACCTGTTTTATCGACTCCTCGGCCAACTGTCCGACAAAGCAGTTCCTTGACGGCGGCGAGTTCTGAGGGCAATGTTAACAACATAAATACACCGCAACAAGAGTCAGCAAGGAAGCCTGCTGGAGGTATGTTAGCCTGTGATAGTTTCCTCTTGACCACGTTTATGTTTCGGTTTTTAGAAAAATGTTGATAGTTTTATAAAAGTTACCCAGTTATACGTACCCTTTTGATCATCATGTGTCGTGGGCAAATCGATTCGCTGTGTGTTCATTCTACTTTAAAATTCGTTTTTCGGTGAGGAATTCCATTCTTGGCAAACCCAGCACTGCTCAATATTTATAAGAAATTATGTTCTAAAAGCATGTCAACAAGTTGAATTCGATTTTCTGAGGAATTTCAGAGAAATTTCTGAAGGGGAGCTAGATACTAAACACGTAACATTTTGACCGGTATTCAGATGTCTTTAGGGTATATCTTTAAAGTTGTGGTTTATTTCCCTCTTTGTACTAGTTTGTGGCATAAATCTCATACTTTTACAAAACTATAAAATAAACTCTTTTTACAACTTTTATTGGTTTCGACTTGAAAGTATTGTTCAGTGTCGCATATGAGTCAACTATTGGAAATCTAAAAAATGGCGATGTTTGATTTCGGATCTTGTACCCCCTCCTCCCCCCTTCCCCCTCCTCCCTCCTCCCCCCTCCCCCCTCCTCCCTCCTCCCCCCTCCCCCCTCCTCCCTCCTCCCCCCTCCCTCTGTCACAAGAAAAAATAATTGAGTGGCTACCTCATTCCAGTCTATTGCCACACCATGCTCTAGTTACGTTAAATTCAAGACTTTTTTGTGTTCTCTCTGCTTAAAACAACAAAATCCTTAGAATCATTGGAAGCAAATTCATCTACAAGACAGAGAGATGATGAATCAGCAGCATCAAAAACATTGTTGTCTTCTTCCACTGCCACTACTGGATCACAGCGAAGATCGCGTATCAAACCTACTGTTGTTTCTGTGGCTCGTTCTCGTCCAAATGCGGCAACAAAGAACAAGACATCTGCAGATGCCGGAAAAAATGAGTTGGATGGAAAGTCAAATGAGGAGATTGCACCAGTTTCACAAGGCCAGTTGGGTGATAAAGAAGATCCATTGTCAAGGAGATTAACTTTCGATGGAGAGGATGCTAATGGTACCAGTACTCCTAGTAGTCAAGAGGGAAATCAGGCAGTAACATCAACAAGAAACCCTGCAGAGACAAGTGCCTCTCTTACAAACATTGAACAAAGAACTCAACCTACTGCGCAGGAAACAGTGGTAAAACCATCACAAATACAGAACAGGAACACAAATTCTGATACTGCAGTGCTACAACCTTCCGATGGTGGGACAACACCTTCATTACTACGTCGCAAACGGGTCTTACCTAATCTTGGGTCAGCTGCAAGGAGGAGACGTTCTTCTGTGTCAAAAGAAAATGTAGAGAAAAATCCTGATTTTCATGAAGTCAGGCAAGAAGAAATAAATTCAGCTCACAGAGATGAGGGACTTATATCTGTAAGTGAAGAGATTATGGACATTTTTATTTTATTTCAATGAAAACTTCTCTTACAGGATAAAAAAATGTAAGTTCGAAGGTCAACTCAAGGTGACCAATCACAAGTGCAGATTCAGAGCTTTCAATAAGAACCAGCTTAAACTGCTCTCTAGTCTCCCAGCTGTATGTACTTTCTCCTACTTTCACCAAATTGTACCATCATGGAAACACTGTCAAAAATTTGTACAGCAGCCATTTCCCAGCTTTGAGTGTAATTCAATGCGTAATTTACCAGTGACAGGTTCTAATTTGTGAATGGATTGCATGTTTAAAATTTTCCTAAGGTCAAAGCAAACCTTGAGGATTGTGTGGGTTTTTTTTAACTGAGTATTTTCCAGTTTTGCATGAAATCTGATGGACCTAATTGGGTTATAGTAAATTGACCACTTTTCAAACTTTTTGAAAGCCATGGCAATTTTTTTTTCAGAGACTAAAAAGTAACATTATGTAATTGACTGTAGTAGGGTTTATATGCTAAAGCTCTCTTACACAAATTGGTGAGACATACATGTTGATGTTTTTGAACTCTGAGATAAATTAAAAATCTTACAAACCTTGTTTTCTCTGTTGGTACTGGAAGTTAAGGAACCTGGTTTTTCTACTCAAATTTATGCCCTTTGTGCTTTGCACTTGGGTCGCTGACTTTGAGATTTTTATTTACCACTAACTGAAGAATAATTATACAAGTGACAATAATTATTAGTGGTGAAGATGAATTAACTGAAAGGGAACTTTTAAAAAAATACAGGAAGCAAAAGCTTGTAAACTTGGCTTTCCACTTATTACTAACAGGATGAATAAATTTAGACTTCATATGTAGTGCATAACAAGTCAACCAAAACATTTGTAACCTTTAAACTTAAGAAACTTTTCTTTGATATTGCAGGAACAAAGTGCTGTGAGTTGCAGTGGGAGTAGAGGCAAGAGATTGCGGACATTATCAGAGGAAGACCAAAATGTTGACTATGGAACCTCACCTGTTACAGTACCAGAGATCCACGACAAAGATGATGAGGAGGAGGATGAAGAAAGTAGAAAAAAGGTATACAGTACACTGATCTTATGTTTCTCCTTTTGTAACCCTTTACACCTCATTATCAGAATTTATTTTCTCCTTACTACTTTCTATACATTTCAAGGTGCTGACAAGGAGAATGTTTCAAACAATCGAGAGCTTCTTTAGTTGGTGATCATTTCATGTATTCTCATGACCTTCATGTTTGATTCAGGAGTGTTACTGTTATGAGAAATTATTTGCCAGTCACTCTTGGGAGTCAAAGGGTTATACATAATGGCAAACTTTGGGCTACAGAGAACTTGTTGGTGAGTTAGCCTGTACACTAGGTTCCTATACGACAAGTGTCTGGCATACTGTAAGAATCTGGGTACTCGTATTTTTTCTTTTTCCCACAATTGTTACCATTGAATGGCATCTCTCAAACTCAAAATTTACCTCATTTCATTTTAATCTTTTTTATGTTATATTAAAATGGCATAAGGCTGTAGGGTGCCTTGTTTATCCCACTTTGCAGCCCATCAAGTGCCTTCTTTCCTGTGAATGGTTGACTGATCACTTTGCATTTGTTCCCTATAGGGTCTTAAAAGAAAGAGAGGTGGCAGACCCCATAAACTGAAGGAACCATCAGATCCCAGTCACATGACCATGCAGCATTTGATCTACTTCAACCCCAAGACCAACCCTATGAGGTAAGCTTTTATCAATTAGCTCCAAGGATTTAAGATATCAGTTTTCCTTTCTAAGTGTGACTCTTTCTTTTTGTAATTTAAGCTTTGAAAATTTAGTGTTGAATTCATTATGGAACAGGGTAAATTAAGAGGAGAGTAACAAGTTTAATCAATTTCTGAAGCTGAGAGCTGAGCCATTATTGACCCTTTGGTGTGTAAGAGTGACTGGCATCTTATTTCTCCTTACAATAACACCCCTGAATCAAACAAAAAGGTCACAAGAATAAACAAGAAGATCACCAACTTAGGAAGCTGTATATTGTTAAAAAAAATTCACCTTGTCAGCATCTTAGGAAATGGATAGAGAACAGTATGAAGAATATTTTGCATAACCATCATTCTAGACAGGTTTATGTGCTCTATGTTTTTTTTTTTTGCGCTTTATTTTGTTTTGTTTTGTTTTTTTTCACAAAATCAACCTTCTTTACTAGTTATGTAGAGATTCTAATGCTGACATAATGAGTGTCATCCCTTCTCTCTGACAAAGGGCTTGTGCTCAAAACATCAACTTTGGAAACTCTTTATGATGGCCAATTTAGTAGCTAAAACCAAATTATCTTGCTGTTCCTTCCAGCATTGCAGCAACACAGTCTCTATAGAAAATTACCCCCCCCCCCCTTTATTGTGGTATACCTTTCAAGAGGCCTGGAACAGTGCATATAGATATTTTAGCCTTAAAAATGATACAAATAATTAGTGATGTAAACAAAATGTTTTACACCGGTTGCAGTTCAAGTTTGACTGGGAGAAAAAGAAAAGCAGATGACAAGAACAAAAGCAAAAACCTGAAAGGACAAGACCTAAATATTTCACAGTAAGTTTGTGAGTAAAAAGGCCACAGGTTGTGTACAAATTAATAATAATAATAATAATAATAATAATAATAAATAAATAATGGCAAGGATTTCTATAGTGCCATATCTTATGCTCATGGCGCTTTACAACTGAATATTCAAAACCAAAAATTTTGTAGATTAAAAGAATACATCAATAATAAAACACAAATATATAAAAGTACAAGTTAAAATTCATATCTAAAAATTAAGATTAAAATTAAAAGTAAAAATTAAGAATTAAAAAAAAAAAAAAAAGATCAGAGCTGTTACATACACAGGCTAAGTGTAGCATCTCGAATTCTTAACCCTTTAACCCCTAAGAGTGACTGGCATCTAATTTCTCCTCACCATATCACCCTTAAATCAAGCATTAAGGTTAGGAGAATAAAAGAACTGATCAGCAACTAAAGAAGCTCTTAATTGTTGTACAAATTCTCCTTGTCAGCACCTTAGGAAGTGCTTAGGGAACAATATGGAGAATATGCATACTGATGTTGGGGTGTAAAGGGTTAAAGAAGAAGTATGGAGAGAAATAGAAATTGTTGGGAAGCCAAATGGTTGCCAGCTAGTTGAATTTCAAGTAGTATTTCGTCTTTTTTTATTTCTAGTGTTGAAAGAGGAATTACTTGTTGTTTACCTAGTCTTTTCTCCCTTTTTTTCCGAGATCCTTCTTCCCTATCATCATTATTGTCATGATTAATATTTTTTTAAGAAAAGTTACAATTTCTGAAGGAGTGGCATATGAGACTTCAATAGGAGTATTGATTACAGTGATAGTCATACTGGACAGGTTTTGAAACGAAAAAACGTTGTTGCATTTAGAAAATTGTGTCACCAAATTAGGCTCAAAGGGATGTAAAAATCACAGCGTGTTGCACTATTTTCTACTTACTCGAACAACAAACAGTCAAACAGCTTTAGTCGCCTAAAAAGTTGATCGCGCGAAAATTTCTTCAAAGCCTTCGATAATCTCCTGAACGTCTCGAACGTCTCGAAAATAGACTTGGTCCTCGAAGTTTTCTCATTTGAGTGGTACGATATTTCTTGTAGAAACAAAGAGTCCGAGGATGGGGCAGCCTCTGGAAGAAACACTTCCTTAGAGAGCCAAGAGCCAGTTGTTGACGCAGATGACACAGATGGGGCAGCTGTTGCCCCACGCGTGAAGCTGGCTGCTGATGGCACCATTATATTGGATGAAGAAAGGTATGTCTATCGCTCTGATCACATCAACGGTACAGTTAGTCTTCTTCCTATAAATCATCGCCTAAGGGCGGTGTTACATGTAACCGGCACATGTTACATGACAAGTCTAGCTGGCAGTAAACGAAGCTGCAACTGTACATCTCTGATTGTACCGTTGAGTGTACTATGAACAAGCTCGTTTTAGATTCAAGACTGTGTAACCTTCTACGATAGTTATTATCCCTCCAAATTTTCAAAAATTTTCTTGATGATCTATCGCTATTCAATCTGGTGTTCGTCACTTCTTGGATTAAAAAGGTTTCAAAGACGTATTTTTTTTAAACTTATTTTATAATCTCATGGAATTATTGGC
Source organism: Pocillopora damicornis (assembly GCF_964200805.1). NCBI lineage: Eukaryota > Metazoa > Cnidaria > Anthozoa > Scleractinia > Pocilloporidae > Pocillopora > Pocillopora damicornis. The sequence goes on from NC_142672.1 coordinate 21,131,811, forward strand.
CAGCAGTGGATGTTCTTATTCTTCCTCCATTTGATTTTTTGTTTCTTTTTGCAGCCTCTTGATTCCCAAATCGCCAGAAAATACCCTAGAAAACAGGTAGGGCGTGAAAAGATTTCAAAGAACTTGAGTTTCATGTACTCGAAACTGTCATTGTTGTTTATGTCGATTCCTATGAACAATGAACTGTCCAGCAGGCAACCGGTCTGTTCACTCGGAAGTCATTTCGCCCGAAGTCATGTCGCGATATGACTCAGGTTTCGGGCGTGATGACTTCCAGGCGACTTGAGCGTACACCTACAAGGTAAGTATAGAAACGAAAAATAGGCATATCGCCCTGAGATATCAATACATTCTCCCAGCTGGCAACAAAAAAGAAATTAAAAATCAGTAGAGAGACTTGGAAATCAATTTTTCCAAAGCGAAAAAGCCTCTTTAAGTGTACGTTAGTAGATGATGATGATGTGTGTGTGTGTGTTTTTTTTTTGTTTGCACGTTCGAAAATCTTTCTTTTCCCTGCGATTTACGACAATCTGACTTGGATCTCTACCTTTATTTCACTGCAGTGAAATCGTCTATGAAGACGCTGACGCCGTCACTTTTAGTGGTTACTTAAAGCATAGAAAAGTAGAAAGGTGGTCACTGGCAGGTATGTTACATTCTTTGACAGAGAAAGAACACAATACTTACCGACGGCTTCGAAATTTGAAAGAAATAATTCGATTTAATAATCCAAGGACTTTGCCCTTCCGATGTACTTCATGTGAATGGAACAAAAAATTTGTTATTTGAAAGGAGCCGGTTTCCCATCTCTGAAAAATCACATGCAATCAAAAATCATAGTGCGCTGAGTATTCAGTTAATACTTTTAATTCTTTTTGATTTGAGAGAAATGAGATTCAAGAAATGCCACTTACATTGATGATTCACTTTCTCAGAGACTCAAACGTTTTACAAAGCTCTCAGTCAAGTTGGAACTGATTTCAGTCTCATGACACCGATATTCCCAAACAGGACAAGAAGGGAGCTTAAGGTTTGTGGCTGTTGTTGGTTTGAACTGAAAAGATATTTCTTTCTCTTGACACCAGTTTCCTGCCCTCTCCATGAATTTTATGTTCATCTTCTGTTGGCCAGATTTCTTTCCTTTTTCTTCTCTTTCCTTCTTTTCCTTCAATCTCATCCCTCTCTCCTTTCCACTCCCTCATCCCTTCCTTCCTCTTTTCCACGCCATCCTTTTGTTATTCCACTTCCTCCATTACTTTCGTCTCCACCTTCTTTCCCCTTTAACCTCTCTTCCAGCCTTCGTCCTCCCTCCATCCACTCTTCCCATTTTCCCTTTCATCGCCTCCTCCTTCCACTCTACCCTCCCTTCCCCTTTTCACTCCTTCATACCTGCCTTGGCCTCTTCACCTCCCCCTTTGAACCTTTGTTCTTCCTAGTTCTCCTTTGCTCACCCCGCTCCCATTCCACTCTACCCTCCCTTCCCCTTTTCACTCCTTCATACCTGCCTTGGCCTCTTCACCTCCCCCTTTGAACCTTTGTTCTTCCTAGTTCTCCTTTGCTCACCCCGCTCCCATTCCACTCTACCCTCCCTTCCCCTTTTCACTCCTTCATACCTGCCTTGGCCTCTTCACCTCCCCCTTGAACCTTTGTTCTTCCTAGTTCTCCTTTGCTCACCCCGCTCCCATTCCACTCTACCCTCCCTTCCCCTTTTCACTCCTTCATACCTGCCTTGGCCTCTTCACCTCCCCCTTGAACCTTTGTTCTTCCTAGTTCTCCTTTGCTCACCCCGCTCCCATTCCACTCTACCCTCCCTTCCCCTTTTCACTCCTTCATACCTGCCTTGGCCTCTTCACCTCCCCCTTGAACCTTTGTTCTTCCTAGTTCTCCTTTGCTCACCCCGCTCCCATTCCACTCTACCCTCCCTTCCCCTTTTCACTCCTTCATACCTGCCTTGGCCTCTTCACCTCCCCCTTGAACCTTTGTTCTTCCTAGTTCTCCTTTGCTCACCCCGCTCCCATTCCACTCTACCCTCCTTTCCCCTTTTTACTCCTTCATACCTGCCTTGGCCTCTTCACCTCCCCCTTGAACCTTTGTTCTTCCTAGTTCTCCTTTGCTCACCCCGCTCCCATTCTCCAATTCCTTTCTGTCTGTTTTTTTTTCCTTATAAAAGTTCTAACATCTCTTTTCAGGCCAAATTCAAGCGGGAAGAAAAACAGCACAGGACTCTGATAGAAAAAGCACTCCGTAAGCATAAAATAGTATCTGTGTTCTTCCTTGTTCTGCTATATATATTGAAAAAAAAAACATTCTTACGTTGAAGTACAGCTACATGTAAAAATCCTGCAGCTCCTTAAGGTGAATAAGCCGCAAATTCTCCTTGCGATTCAAATATTTTATCCTGGAAACAGGTTAATGAGAAAAGACAAGCCTATCAGCAACAGGTGTCTTCTTGAAATAAGACAAAATTCTCCTGTCTTATTCACAGAGAAATGTAAAATCGGTATGGAGAATTAATAATTGGATCTTGCTAAGAGAATTTTATAATCTTTTGACCTTGCGTGTTTAAGGCAAACTGAAAATTGTATCAAGCAAGGCCTATCCAACTTTTAGTACAAGGATTCTCTTGTTTCCACTCCCTTTGGGTGAGAGAGAGACGCCCTCATTTGACCTTCTTCCTCTAACTCGCTGAAGAGGTGGGAAAAAGAGGGACCCTGGGAACGAGGTTTGGACTTAACTAGTTGACGCAGGCGTAGTGTGGTATCCCGGATGGCGAAAAGAAATCCGGTTCGTGATAGGCTCAGTAAAGAGCTGCGTACAAATTACTCCTCCTTGCTGTGTGGTCTAAGCCAAACTGGTGTTCCTAGCTTGACTTGAGTATTTTTATCCCTGTAGGCGTCCGTAATCCTATTGATATAGAGCTGTTTGCTCCTAAAGTTGACGAAGACGAGATAGACGACGAATTGGCAGGTACTGATCCACTCAGCTCAACACCCCGCAATCAAGAGTTGTGAAGCGGCTAACGTTGCTCATTCATGTCTGTAAACCAACGTGAACGACTCATTGAGCCTGCGATTTTCGGTAGAGTTGTCGCTAAGAGACTTGATGCCTGCCGATCTATTTCCGTGACAGACTGAAGATCGTTCAAGTTTGAATGCAGATAAGACAGTGGAAATAAACATGGGTTGTATTATGTTTGAACAATAGCTCGCTATTTGAAGCTGGAAGGTGGAATGAAATACAGCTTCGTTTTTGGAGTTGCACTGAAATAACCTAAAAAAATTACTTAAGAAGGTATACGAAAATTCTCACATTTTACTCGGGAATTGGCTAAAGTTGCGGCAGGTTATTGACGTACATTTTCTCCTCCATACATTTAAAAATTTTGTAAAGATCTGAATAAAGAAACGTAATTTAATAAACGTTCTCGAAACACTTTGTGACAAACATCGTTGATGATGTGATCAGGCCTCTTCACTTGGGTTATATGGAGTTTGCGAAGTTTTCTTTTCTCTGGTTATATGAATAATTTCAGCCAATTCGGCTGGTTGAGATTTCAGTCCGATTTCTGTTCATGTGAGAAAATTCATCTCGGTTAGCAGATTGAACAAGAAACAGTATTTCAAGTTTCACTGCAAAAGCAGGCTGAAGTGGTCAAGACGAAGAGCTACATTTCGGTTACTGAGATCACGTGTAATCGGGCTCTTTTTTTTTGAGGGGGGGGGAAGGGGGGAAAAGGGAGGGGGGCTGAAGACAAAGAAGTGACTTGCAGTTATGTTAAGGTTAAGAGTATGTTTTCAACTTACGTCCTCCATATCATCTGACAATTCACAATTTAGCGGCCAGCGGCTTTGAGGTGTAATAGATAGAGAGGTCACCATGTGCCGCGGTTCAATTCCAACTATGATAATCTGCTCTAAATAATTCTTTTACCTCTCGCTAATTTTGACAAAGAAATTTAAAAAGCGTGTTTGTTTCTTCATGTTATTGTAAGGAAGAGAAAAGTATCTGGTTTGTGGAAATGAAAATTACTGAACCATATGATTTGCCGTTTGTGCAAGCGTTTATTGGTCTTCAGGCCAGTTGAAGGTGTTTAAAGTCACACTCTTTGAATCAAATCGATGGTGCATCTAAAAAAATATTTTCTTCATTTTATTTTGAATTGGTTTGGTCCCCACTATCGCCAGAGTCACCGCTATCGCCAGAGTCGCCGCTGTCACCACTGTCCCCGCTCTCAGCAGTCGACGGGCTCTCGCCAGAATCGCCACTGTCTGCAGCTTTCCCATTGCCAGACTCGCCCGATTCGCTACTTTGCCCAGATTCTCCACTATCGAAAATACCGTGACGGCTGGCTGGTTGATCTAAGATAACAACAAATACAAATAGTTTGCTAGGAAACGCTAACGTAGAGAAAGGTTATAAACATTGGTCTCGAGATTGTAATGAAAAACAAACTGAATTCCCGTGAAGACTCAAACCCAGGCCAGTTCTGGTCGGACCTCCAAGCTTAAGAATTAGTTTGCGAGATAGGCAGGCATTAGCGTGCGAACAAGTTCTTGTTAGCGCCTCGTCACGAGCGGTGTAGTCCGCGAGATTCGACTCGTCGAGCTACGCGAGCGTGAGGGAGCTTTTAAAGCTCTCTCACTATTTTACGAGAACCTTTGTGGATTCCTCGCAAACACTCCCACGCACTAATCGCTTGCAAACTCGAAACCTGCCTGCTTCGCCACTGACTGAGGTGGCATGTTAAACGTTCATGAAGTAATTTCTTTAAAGAAAGATGTTTTTTCGTCATGTCACGAGCGTGGGAATGAGGAATCGAACCTCAGAGTTTGCTCTATCGCTGAGCCACAGAGGCTCTACGGTGAGCGAGGTCTATTACGAAGTTCATATGACAAGCGTCCTGCATACCGCTAGGATCAGCAATGTCGATGGCGTCATGTGTATAAATAGAGAGTAGAGTCTCTTTGGCTCAGTGGTAGAGCATCGGAGCGCGGAATCCAATGGTTGGATTCCTCATGAGGACTTAGAATTTTTTCTTTGTCACACGCTCGAGACAAGACGAAAAACATCTTTTTAAATTTCTTTACCGAGCTCAAAACTTACCATCTCTCTCATTCCACGTACAATAATTTCTTTATTTTTATCGCTTATTTTTATTGCTAGTTCGACTGGCGAAATAGAAAATTCGGAAAGCAAAAGTAGTGTGGGGGCAAGTGATTATTAATCGAGGGTGGGGATTTTAGTTGTGCTAGGATAAAGTTCACCTAATGACCCGTCTCAAGACACACTTGAATGTTTTTCCCTCGGCTTCATCTGCCACCTGCACATAATTTAAAGCTCGCGATCAGAGAACCTGCCGAGTGGGAAACTCAAGAGCTTGTTTGTTTGTTACAAGCCAACGATCAGTAACGAGTCGCCCCCAAGGATCCTCCTACGGACGGCACAATTAGGCATCCAGTTCAGTTCTAGCTTCTCATCACGTATTCACCTTTTTTCAAGGGTTTTTCCTCTAAACTGGATTTGTGATGTCCTAATCTGCCATGAGACTTTGATTCTGTAAAGAAACACAACATGTGAGTTACGTTAAATCATTTTGGAGAATTACTGTTATTTGTACAAACAGTCAGTAGTTTCAATTTAGAGTCTAACATTTCTTAGTGAGGTACTCATCCTGAGCAGTTTAGTCCAGATCTTAGCATTTATTATTATTATCATTATTATTATTATTATTATTATTATTATTATTATTATTATTTTCAGAGATTGTAAGGAAGTACCGACAAAGAGTTTCTGGATGTAAAGAGGTTCTGCCCAGTGAACGGCCTAATCGTTTGAAAACATGCCTAAATTCACCAACTTGAGCACCAGTTCGAGCTCTCGATCATTCAGCTAAAGCACTCGAAGCAACTAAATAAACCACACTCTCTAGATAAATCACCATAAAGATACACTTAACCTTTTTCACCAAAAAAACCATCGTCTAAATTCTAAGATTAGGTTGTTTGTGCCGACTGTAACTGCCAAAGAGCACACGCACAACCAGCTCAGCGCAAAAAAAACCAGGTCGTTTGCTCTAACACTCATTAAAAGTATCTGTAACCATATTTTCGTGTCATAGTATATTGATATTGAATATTTTGCAAGAAACGTTCATTAACATTTTACACCCTAATATCAGAATGCATATTCTCATTACTGTTCATCATACATTTCTTAAGATGCTTACAAGGAGAATTTGTTTAACGATCAAGAGTTTCTTTTAGTTGGTGATCATTTCCTTTATTCTCGTGACCTTCATATGTGATTCAGTGGAGATATTGTGAGGAGAAATTAGATGTTAGTCACTCTTAGGCGTAAAAGGGTTAAGGAACAAAGATCGTGGTGAATGATGAAAACTGACAATAATGTGTCACTGATATTAAGACAAGGATATTATCTTTCAAAAATCTGCGTTGTAGAAATTACCCAAAACCAACTCGAGGGAAATTTGCCTATAAAGATAACTCAGCCTATGAAAAAGTTGTTTTACAGCCGTAGTGTAGTCACCGGAGGCTTCAGGTTACGATATGCTTCTCAAAGAAAAAAAAACCGTCATTTAATCAACATAACACGACGTCTATTTACACGTCTGTGATATCATTTCAACCTCTAAAGAGACCTCTTAAAAATAATTACCATTTTTTATTTCTTGGGTGATTGATCTCAGAATAAGATCGCGTATTATTTGTCTCTACGGTACGTTACAACCGTGATTCTCACATCCGCAAAAAGCGAAAACACAAAACAGACAATTTTAGAGGATAATTTGCAAGATGAATTTAGAGAAACGCTGACAACCTCCTAAAAAAAAAGATCGCCTTTTGAGAAGATTACTGAAAAGACTGTAAATTGAGTTAAAATAGATAATATTTTTCGCCACAAGTTCTGACTTTCATTAAAAACAACTTACTGTGGTGTTTTGCATCAACTGAACACATCATCCAAAAGATGAGACAGAAAATCAAAACAATCTTCATTGTTGTCAAGGTCTGTTCTCTTGCGACTGAAATGTTCCCTTCTCGGCGAGCTGACTGACCTGTTATGGCGTTCTTGTGGTTAATGACATCTACTCTGGTCTAACTTTAATTGACTCACCCAATTAATTATGAATGTCTATTAGGTTGTTAAATGGACTAAAAATAAGCTTCAAAATTTTTAGTGCATTGCAGCGAAGAACAAGTAGGCAAATAATTGCTCGTTTACTCCGTTGTCCATTATGGCTACCTGATCAATACCTGTAATTTTAGGAGTCTTAAAGATGACTCAACTAACCCCTTCCCCCGGGGGGTAGTTCCCATTCTTTGCCATACGGAATGCTCCCACTGAATGTTTGGTGCAGAGGTATTTGAAAGGGTAAGGATTTCAACAAGTGATATGTTGAAAGGTTAGGGGAACCTGCCATTGGTTTGTGCAAAGTAAAAGCGAGTATAACCCGTTCCTTAGAAAAAGAAGAGGGTTTGTAACCCATATCTCAGAGCAGAAAAAGCTACCAAAAATTGTGATTGGTCATCCTTCCCCAAACAGCTACGAATACAGTCCACACTAGTTGGCACTGTTTTATCACATAGAATTAAGCTTGGTGGAAGGGTACTGCAAAATTATGAAGCCAATTTTTTTAAACTCTCTAAGCTACGAAAGCTTCGTAAACTTTTTCTGCTAACTGTCAAGGTTAGTTCATTTGTAAGAGGAATTCTCTTTAGTGAGCTATCTCCTCATAAAAAGATGTCACGCATTTTAAGTGGGTAGCTTCATCTCGGACATAAATCAGGGAGTCAACCGATCAATTATTAATGTCTTTTGCGTGGCTAAGTTCACTGAGATAAGCTTTTAAAAGACAGAATATAATTTAGAACATCATATTTCGTTTTTTTGCGCTGTCCATCGTGGCAGGATGTTAATAAACGTAATTTGCTCTATTGCGACTCCTTGAATGCTAATACCAACAGGTACCTGAAACCTAGAGAGTGCTTATCTACTCAGTTACTTAGCAAACCCATTAGAACCAAAATTTACGCTCGTCATCTTCAGTGAGTGGAACCAGCTAGAGAACTTTACAAGAGATAATATAATTGCTTACAAACACGATCTCCAGCGATGAGTCGTTTCTGGAGCTTTTTTAAGAAGCTATAACTGACCTTTTTGAACTATCATGTAAAAAAATAGGTCTGCCATAGTTGATTTTCATTTGTAAAACGCCCGATTTGTTTTTAATTTGTGTACATTTCATTTTCTAACATAACCTTTGAACGGACTTTTTTAAAATACCTCTTGAAAACAAACGACAAAATTGTCAAGGTCGCACTCATTTCAAGCTAATTAAAACATTAATATTTGAAAGCTTACGACTCTTAAAAACTTTGAAGACGATTTTCAACAAATCGTCTCCCCGAGCATAAATTGACTTGTTTCAACTATGAAAAGAATTTGGAAGAGAAATTTATCTTCTAGCTAGTTGTACCAATAGCGTTGTGAGCTTGCGTCACTCAAGGGCTTGTCTGGCATTTTCTTAATTTTCTTGTGTTAAATCACATCTTCTTAAGCTTGAGTTAACTCATCAAATAAATTATTGTTATCGGTTGTGTTGGGTCGTTCGCTTGACTGATGACCTTTCGTAGATACAAATGAGGTCAATCAGACCAATTTTTTTTCTTCATATAATAAGCTTGAAGTACAAGTGCCCAGTTGGTGGTAGGAACATTTGACGCACAACAGTTCCCCAGAGATATTTGATATTCCCAGACACGCGTGATCTGAAACTTGTTTAATAAGCTGAAGCTGAAATAATTATGACGTGTAGAAAGGCAATTTTTAGGGGTGGAGTGGTTTATAAAATTACTTATCAGAAAATGACCACGATGTAAATTATCAAGAAAATCCCCATTGTTGACAAATTATGTCCGCTTACGAAAAATAAAATTTTTCTCTCCGAGTAGAAAGCGGCCAAAGTAATATATTATGAGATATTCTGTTATGTAGATATGGAAACTGCTGTTTCTCTTGTTTCAATCACGTGATATCTCCAGCGCACATGCCAATTATGTATCTTCACAGGTGAAGATGTAAATGTCGCCATGGCAAACAGATCTATCAACATGGTGTTTTGCCTTCATTAAAGTCCATTAGCGGCTTATTTACTTCACCAACATTAGAATAGTTGAAATAATTGTTTTTCTTGAGTGTAAAAATTATTTATAAAGAGGGATTTTTTTATCTTCATTTCTAAAGGTGAAAGCAGAATTTCGTGAGCTGAGTCTATGAGAAGATGATCTTAGAATTCGGTGCATTGGAAATATGTCTCAGAATAATCAGAACGTTCCAAGTCCGCCTGTTGATACGAAGTCATTCTTATCATTTAGATAAAATCCTAAAACCGCATACGGTTATGAAATTTCCTTTTTTTCTGTTCAACAAATATCACGGTGGTTAATAAGTAACTATTCATTTTTCGTCAGTTCACTGTGTCCATTAAGCTTGACCCAATTAAGTGTTCGGAATATTTGTCGCATCACAGATCCTTGGACACATGTTGAATACCTGTGACCCGGTGACTCTTGCTACTTGTTTCGTCACCTAACGTTTAAAGTTTCGTCTCACTTTTAAGCCAAGTTGCTGGTAAGCTCAAACGCATTGGACGTTAATAAGTCGTTCCTGGAACTAGACTACATCGTCCATCGAACGAGTAGAAATGGAAAAAAAAATTATGAAAAAAAAATTATGAAAAAAAAATTGAATCGCGCAGCGCAGAATTCTAGGAATGGGGGCGCTTGAAAACTAGGGACCTGAGTTTAAGCCTAAGGGTTTGTATACTTTTCGTTTGCCTTATCCTCAGAGTTCCACGCAGCGCTAACACCTCTTTTTTCACTGGTTTTTTTTTTTTTGCGCGACGGACTTCACCAAACAGCAGGGACTGCTCATAGCCAATCCTAGGCCTCTCCTCTGTAATTTCATTAATTGCAGCTCGCCGGCGAGGATCATTTCAATAAAGCAATTCGGGAACCGGACATTATTTATCGCCTGAGGAGGAAGGAGGGGCTTTTGGTTTTGTCATAATCAAATATGCCTTATCCCTCCTGAAGCCCTTTAATATTCTTTAATTCTCCCCCTCCCCCCCCCCCCCACGGCAATAAATAATGAGTGGTCCCCTACAAAGGACATTCACACCACAAACGAACGAACCAATCAGAATGACCTAAAACAAGAGATTATAAATTGTTTCTAATCTCTTGCCTAAAATTAGCGACGGATAGCATCGAGCAAATTACGAACTACTCACGGCCAATACAGCATTTGCTCAAGAAAATATTACCTGTTTAGAATCTGTTGGTCACTCGAGCCGGACCTAAGAACGCTCGACCGACAACAACTCTTCACTCGACTTTAGCGATGACGTTTGCACATGTTGTCGAAACGTCTGTCATCACAACCGACAACAGTCCTTCTCAGGACTACTCCTCAGACTACGCGATCAATGTCATCTGTGTTCAAAAACCCAGTCTGCATATTTAGAACCGACAACTTGACATATTACAAAAAATTGATACAAAAACGACAATGACAAAATTACACATTGAAAATACAAGATAAAAATTATTTTAATTCTAAGGAAAATTTACTTTTTCAGTAACGCTGTGACAAAATGCTCAACAGCCGGGCGCGGTCTCAAATAGACTAAATGCCCGTCAGTCAATTCAAGATGAGAGAGCATTTTGTGGTTGTTGCAGGAGAAGGCAGCTCAAAATTCTCATCAGAGCAGAGAAAAATATGAATTGTATTACATGCAATAAATGGTCAGCTGATCGAAAACATTTTTTCCCACACGTAACTATAAAATTAGAAGGATAATAAACACAATAGCCCCCGTTTGCCGCGAAAATATGCTCGTTTATTTGTCCCTGGACATTATCTGTTCCTCGAAGCTAAAAGTTTTCCTTGATCTTTGCCCTCCAAAAACTGTTCGCATCTCGGAAAGGTAAATTTCCGCAGACAAATATCCCTGCATATTTTCCTCTTCATACAATTATTTGTTTATCTGTAATTTTAATGATGCAGTTCATTTAAAATCAATTTATGTGTGGTTGGAAGTCTTTCTCTTTAGGATCCCGTCATCAAAGAAATTAATTCAACCGCAGAAATTGAGCTCAACGGTGAGCGTAGACACCGGTACCTTCTGGAAAGTTCTTGTGTTTCGGAGAACATCGGTCTACCAGACGAAGACAGCATCAGGCTCTGCTAGCTGAGTGACTCTCACCATACCCAACATCCTGATGATCTCAAACCGAAAAAGGGCTTTATTTGCTGGGCTGCTTCGGTGTAAAATTACAGCTCTACTACGTAGGGAATAATACATGGGCGTGTGTAAATATGGAATTTCTCCTCTCGTATTCAACTTGATATCTCACTACCAAGCGTAGCGAACGGGTTGAATAAAGAGACATTGAGTTAAACACGAGAAGAGAAATTCAATATCTACACGCGCTCATGCATTATCTTATTTAATACATAAGCACAGTAGGTGTTTAGTGCCAAGAAAATTCCCCAAACAACCCTGCGTTGAGAATGTTGAAGGAATTGCCATTCATTCATCAACGTGACAGAGTGGCGCGAAAGGTGAGTGACGTGTCAGCAGCTGATTGGCGATATCAAACACGTATAAAACATATCGTAATTTCACATTTGTGCAGTTACAGCTGGAAATCGTTGTAAAACATCGCAGTTTATATATCAAAATACTTTTCTACCAGCTTACATTATACTGGACTATGTATTTCTGAAAACTTTTTTCTATCTCTTTAGAATCCATGTGATAGTAACCCCTGTCTCCATTGTGCAAATTGCCTTCATGGATTTACAGGCAAGAGATACGTTTACCTCTGTCAAATTGGTTACACGGGAGAAAATTACCAAAAAAGCTAACAATAAATATCTTTTGTGTGATGTTCAGACTAACGTTTATTATCCTACGGGACACAAATGAGATGGTAAGAACAACGTTGAGGAATGTAAGTCGACTGTTATAAGCCTTTAAACAGAATCCAGTCAGTCGATAAATGTCCTCAATTTCCGTCGAGAGTCAACAGACCCTTCATTTAAAATTTCCTTTTCTCAGTCTCTACAGCGCTAGCGAAATCTTGCAGCAACTAGAAGAAGCTCGATCCTTATGCAAAAACTTGGAACATACCCGATCGAATAAAGTGGGTAAGTTTCTTAAGAAACTGTGGTGCTGCGTCGGTTGGAGAGTACAACAGGGTAATTAGATATTAGCAACTGAGTTCATAACGTAAATTGGCCCCCGTGACGAGTTTAAAGGCTGATATTTCGAGCGTAACCCTTCGTCAGAGTGATTGGGGCTTGCTCATACCTGATTGATCCTGACAGCGAAATTTAAGGTCACCCGTGACATGAGTGACAAAGAAGGTGTTGGTGTGACGGCCATAAGTCACGACAGCGAGACCGGGAATCGTACTCAAGTGAACATCTCTCAGCTGGTGAGTCTCATCAACGTTTCCCTGCATTGTGAGCAGTTCATTAGGTACCAGTACAACGACTAACTGTAATATAAGTCCGAAATGACGTTAGTCAGTGAATGGCACCAGCACACTCCAAAGAAAAAGAACTTTAAGTTTTCTCAAAAGGATTCGAACGTACGACCTTCTGATTAGTACTTTGGACGCTCTACCACTGAGGAACTGTAGACTCGTAGAAGGCTAGGCCATTTAACCAGGTCCACAGTGGCAACCTTCCTGTATACTGCGAGGATAGGAATGCCAATCTGTAATGCCTCTTCGCGATGATGATGAAAGGAAAATAGTAAAATTGTTGATGGGTAAACAGGGAAACAGTGAATCGGGGCGAACTGAATCACTGTCAAAACTCAAATGGTCAATTTTGTAGTTGCATGCTTGGTTACCAAGCCTTTGAACAGGAGTGAGGCTAAGGTTAACCTCGTTATGATACAAACCTCGCTCGATTTTCAAATGCAAATTACTTTGTTATCATGCTAACTAGATACTGGTCTCTATCACAACAAGGTCACCTTCAGCCTTAATCCAAATCAAAGGCTTGGCAACTAAGTACACAATTGTAAAACGGCCAATTGCAACCATTACACAAGAGGCAGTCAACTAAAATAGATAGATAGTCACAAACCGAAATTAAAAATTATGTTACTTTCTTTCAGGGATAACTGAATTGTTTTGGTGTGGGTCACCTGCCATCACCAGCATAACTAATAATAGGGACTCCGGGGTTTCAAAAAGCGTTTCCATAAGCGGCTTTTGATGCTGTAATTGGTGGCTGTGCTGCAAGGCGAAAGCCAAACACAAGAGCCTGTCTAAACAGACGGCGGTGAGTGGTCTGACAGGTACCTGTGGACCACAGATGGAATAATCCCCTGAGGCATTCATCAAATAACTATTGCTTACAGGAAAGAAAAAAACTATATATAAAAGAAAAAATTGGCACAAGTTAAGAGTCACGAGGTTCAATTTACTGAGATGTTAAATATACATCAACCCTCATGATTAAATGAAGCCAAGTATTGGTGTGAGGCTTCTGTTGTTCATAAACGTTTCTTCAGTCAAATGCAACACAAATTGCTGTCACATCAGTAATTCGTTCATTCGTCCGGCAGCCGGACAGGTTTTTTAGAACACTCTGTGTCAGCCATTCAGAAATTCTTAGCAGCTCTTGAAATGTTTGTTTAGAATAATCAAGGGATTTCAAAAACTCCGTAAAGTTTCTAGGTTTGCGGCAATTGTACACTTGGTTTGCACGAGCTAAGAAAAAATTCGTCCGCTAAAAGGCACCTTAATTTTTGGAATCTCTTAGCATCTTCAACGAACATCGAACACTTTCATTAGGTATTCTCTGGGAATTCGGCGAGTAATTCAAACTGCAAGCTCCCATCGCCATCGTACTGAGTGAGAAATATTTTCCAAATTAAAGCCGGAAAGGCAAGCGATTTTACGGTTGATGTATGTCAAAGCTTAGAAAATTCGTCAACTGAAAATCAAAGTAGGTTTTGAAATCGCTTGGCATTTCTAAACAATGATATTTCTAATACTTTTTGGTTGAAAAATTTCCGAAATTTTACTCTTGATTAAAAATTTCCGACTGCCGAACACGGAGTATTTTCAAAAATCTATCCACATGGGACGTAACTAAGAGTGAAATCAAAATAAACAAGACGCTGTTAAAAGCGTTAACCAGAGCCTATTTAAGGAGTATATAAGGAATAAGGAAGCGAGTTTTTTGTTGAGAGGGTACGTTTGGGTACTGGAACCATTGGAGCCATGTGGTGAAGGGTAAAAGAGTGTCAGTTACTGAATGTCTTTGCACTGGTGGATGAAATGACAAATGCGACCTAATAGCAGAAATAAATATGAGAATAAATCTAATAATCAAAAGAAATGCCACACAAATGCAAAAATTATAATTATCGTCATTTCGATGAGAGCCTCTCGTCAGAAGCTCATTACTCGGAACCCCCCATATGTGCTGTGCGCTTGAGTCAACTCTTATTTTCAGAACTAGGTTTCCCGCGAAACTGAAGGTACATCATAATTTGCACAAGTTTCATCTATTAGATCCGATCATCCTTCCATGCTTTTCATCATTGTTGTCAATGATTTCAATTTTCAAAACACGAAATCATGCATGTAAATGAGCATTATCTCAGGCTTTGCTCCGATTGGTTATTAGTAATAAAAAGTCACAAATATTCCGCGAAAATGTCTTTATATAAACCTTTAAGTTCATACATTTCAGTTATTTCATATAATATTTGAAAGTATTACACTAAGTTGTCTTTAGATGATATCTTACAATACACAAGTTCTTTGAGGATGACTCTTACCATAAATATCTGTAGCATGAGAGGCAAAAACTTTAAAACGGCCGTCATCAGGAGAGTAAAAACTAGCAACTGCAATACAACCAATTGTCAAAATAAATTATATGTATTCCTCTGATATCAATGACTCAAAAGCTTTTTTTAAGTCTACATAGTATTTTTATCCCTCTATGGTAGCCTCACTATAGACATTCGAAAGTTTAAGAAAACCACGACAGCAACGGGAACGTCACCAAACAAAAGGTTTAATGAGCAAAACAATGGTTGTGCACGTGCGTTATAAATCTTTTTATAAAAATGTTCAGAGAAATGCGCGCGTCGTGATTGATCAGAACGAATTCATTATATTTCCATAAAGCACGCGCCTTGCGTCTCTCGAGTGTACTGTTAAGATATAATGAACGCAGCCTACGTCATTGGTAGGAGCGCGCGCAATTCACGATACATTTTACAAAAGAAATAAAACGACTTGCTCCTTGAGCATTACTGAGTTATATTGAAGAAATGTAAAATGGTTTGTGTGTTCACATAGCCTGATGTAAACACGCGGGAGGTTGGGAGAACACGAGATAAGCGTAGGAAACCACGACGCGAAGCGGAGTGGTTTCCAGCTCGATTTGGCGAAAGGTTGTTTCGACGTCCAAAATAACGATTTTGGAGAGAGATCAATCACAAATAGATTTAGATGTTGTTGATACAAAGGCAGTGTAAGTTTTTGTTTGAACAACCATGAAATAATTAATAAAATCTACCGAATAACCTTTCTCCATGCGCAAGGTTTTTTGTGAAATTGACATCGTGTGGTCTCGAAATTTAGAAACATGAGCCATAAATCGCCAACAAATAACTCAACAAAGCCTTTTAAGTTTTTTTGACGTGTGTTTAGTCTACTTCTAGCTTTTTTCTTGGCTTGGTAATACTGAAAGAGTGCAACAACAGCTACCTCGAGGCAGCAGGTGATCGAAATGGTGTGCTTGAGCCTTAAATATTGAAGAAATGTAAAATGGTTTCCGCATCGATAAACTGGAAACCACTCCGCTTCGCGTCGTGGTTTCCTACGCTTATCTCGTGTTCTCCCAACCTTCTGCGTGTTTACATCAGGCTATGTAAACACGGAAAGCATTTTACATTTCTTTTATAAAATAACTAATGAAAGAGGAACGAAAACCGTGTTTACATACGCTCATGTAAAATGGTTTTATGGCCAATCAGAGCGCGTGCACTATTTGAATTATTTTATAAAAGTACGCGGGAATTTTTAAGAACACTAGAGAAGAGCCAGAAGCACGAGCCGAAGGCGAGTGCTTTTCCGCACTTCTCCCGTGTTCTTAAAAATTCTCAAGTGCCTATAGAACTCAGCAATGCACTCAGAGCGTTTTTATTTCTTTAGTAAATTTCTTTGCGTCCTCTGCAAAACAACAACATGAAATGACTTTGCGTTGTCTGGAGAACGTGAATGACGACGGCTAATTTTTCGGAATTCTTTTTCTAATTTAACGCTGTGTTCCATATTCAGTTCTGGGATATTTTTGACAGCGAGAAACAAACTAAATGACTTTAGAGTATCGCAAGATTCGTTGGTAAAATGTAGGTTCATTTTTTAACCGACGTCGGCCACGGCGTCGCCGTCGTGGTTTTTTGAACTTCCTATTACCAATATACTTTGCACCGTATTCCAGCTGGTAACTTTCTTCCGATACAGTGTTGTTAGATCAATGTCTAACACTCTTGTGTCGTGGATGCTTTCTTTATTTCTTTTTCTGATAACTTAACACAACTTACTCCTCGGAGTCTAGCTCTACTCGAAAGGAAATTGTTAGTCTCTGGCCTATATAGGTGACGCTCACTGAGCTGTCAGTCCTTCACCATCGTCACCATCTCACACCTTACCGGCAAACGAATCGTGTTTAGCCAGTTGATATTCTCTTGGTATAGATACGTAAAAAAAAAAATCTTGCACACTAAGTATGCAGTGGCCCGGGTCCCCCCTTATTCTGGGTTAAAAAAAAGAATCGCGGAGGGAAGAAAAGCCAGAAGGGCAAGCGACAAAAAACCGCCGTGCCCCCCCCCCCTCCTTTAGCTTAAGGTCTGGATCCGCCACTGGTATGTACCTTTGAGATGATGACTCTTTTCAAAACGACTTTCTACCAAGAAAATTTTATACTCTTGCGATAAGATCGGGCAAAAAAAAGCAAGATTGATAATGTGATTTTTATAGGGAACAAACTGACGAAATTAGAATCTAAAAAGAGATCTACAGAAAATAGCCTTTAAAAACTGTTACATAACAACAGAACAATCAGAGAATTTGGAGAAGAAAGGGCTACCCAAAGTACCGCCCTTAAAAGAACTACCGTATTAAGAGAGAATTTTTCTGGAGACCGCGTGAAATCAAAAAAATGTGGCACATGCCTAGAAAAAGCCCTACCTTCATACTTCGCTCAAAGATACCTTAGGGTAAGTCTATAAACGTGGTATAATTTTTTTGTTCAGAACTGTTTTTATTTTTTAGAAAATCACCAAACACTGTATCGAGCCCCAACCGCCATAACAGTGGCCGAAATGAAGCCGACGAGTAGGGCAACAAAAACGTTATTCTTCAAAAGCGCAAAAGAAAGCAAATCTTTCCGAATATTATCTATTTGTATACGAGGTATTAACAAATGATTTGAACCTAATAACGGGATTATTGATATAACTATGAATTATTGGCGAATATTTGAAAATCGCCAAAATTTGATTGATTAAAAATTTCATTTTGGAGCAGTTTTTCAATAAAAATTTTTCCTACTCGGTATAACTCGGAATCACTTGAGATGAGCATTTCTGAAAATTGGAAACGATGTTCTTTTCAAGGATATAAAAATTAATATGGGGCTCTTAATTACTGGGAAGAAATAGCCCGATCTATTTCGTGCAAATCGCAACGCCGCCGTGTAAACAACCGCAGATAATCCAATTATTCTTTTATTATCGAAGCCATAATTTCTGCAAAATCTTACCGCTTTGAGCTGTGCTTTATCAGAAACTCAATATGTTACCCTTACCTTCTGAAACCAGTGATTAAGGAATGATGTTTCCATTATTTTTGTTTCAAATCGCCATGTTCACTTGAAAAGTGTTTACAACGTCCGGCTTGACCATTTACAATACTCGAAGCTGTTCATAAATCATCGCAGACCATCGCACCTCTTGACTTATTTCTGCTTCCATACAACTCCAGTATATACAAAAGTCTTTTTTGCACGATAAACCAAGATGCTTTGATTGCTTACAGTTTCAGTTAAGAAACGTTTGGCTCCCCAAATGGCACAACGATGTTCACCAACGAAGTCGTGTGTCATCACTCATGTTTGTCACGCAATCACGCTAAACGTGCACAGGACACCCAGACAGGCATTCGTCTGCAGACATCGCTGTACCGAGTGCAGGGCCAACTAATATTTATTTCTTAGTCAGTGTTATGCTTTAAACAAAAACCTGCGCGAATTCACTTAAAAAACGCTGTAGATCTCTTTTGAGTGTTTTGAATCAGTGCCATTCTGAAAAACTACTTTTTGACGTTTTCGTAAATTTAGTCACCCCCTGGTACTGCCTATACATGCGTTGTTATCGACTCTATTTCCACGACTTCGCGCTTGCAAAGATTCTATTTATCAATAGGCACTTTAAGTATGACGTTTAACGGCAAACGGCAAACGCAAGCTTGCCTTTCATTTGGTTACCTATTTATGGAATTCTTAAAAAAATCCTGCACAAAAAATAAAATAAAATAAAATAACACATTCACGACAAACACAAACCTACTTAATTCCGTGTACACACGCCTAAAGACAGACGACAGAAATTGAATTTTTGACGTTCGCGGGAAAAACAAACGTCATGCGTAACCTCTCGAATGACGAACTTCCCAGTTAACTAAAACAACTGGAAGTAAATTGTCTAGTGCTCCGTGATTATATACATCACCTACATGTCCCTAGTGGATCGATAAGGTCTACCACGACCTTCAGTGGCAGGCAGACAGGTTCCACGGTGAGGCGTTCTTTTCTAATGACACTGGAAAAATTCTACCGACTATGTAAACAGAACAACAGACTAACAATTTCGTGCTTTATCTAAGCACTTTGAACGTTATGCGGGTATCAGCGGCCATCCCGAGGGGTCGACCCCCGGGCAACCCAAGGGCAACCCACGGGCTTAGCAGGGGATTTGTAGCAAAGGCATGCCCCGCACGCGGGGCATTAGAGCGCTTTTGCGTTTTCGGCAAAATACCCCGGGGCCATACCCACGGGATTTGCACGTAATCTGCTGTCTCAACGTTCAGCGGTTTTCGCCACAGGACAAGCAAGCTCGCTCGCTCGATGTTCTTCCAAGAATCTGTTCATTGCATTTTAAGAAAAGCGACATCGAGATTTCAATTTCATACAGTTAGTTCGCATTCGAAGCGTCTTGCCGATAGGAAGAGACAGTGTGATGAACAACCGCAAGCCAAGAAAGTTTGCCCCAGAAAGCTCGAATTTGAGGACTCCATAGAGACTTGTGTGGACTTGACTTTTAGTGCTGATGTGGCTTCAGTAAACCATGATCACTCGTACTTTTGCATCGAGGAACAGGCAACACCGACTATATGTTGCCCAGGTTGCTCCAGGGGTGGGGGTATTTGTCCCAATTTTTTGCCCTACCCGAGGGGCTTTAGCATGTATTTGTCACGGCAGCTGTGACAAATGCCCCTGGGTGCCCGGGGGTCGACCCCTCGGGATGGCCGCTGATACCCGCATTAAACTTCAGTAAAAACGTAAATCTTCGAGTCACAAAGTCGGCCGCTTGTATCAGGCCGCGAGACAGTACGTGTTATTTGATATCGCCTGACTGTAGGTCATTACAATTACATTTTTTAAAGCTTTGGACTTACACAATCTCTGTTTTTTGTTTTTGTTGTTGTTGTTGTTTTTTTTAATTTTCCTTACGATAGCGTGCTCATCAATTTAAACCTTTCGATTTTGTACCTTAATTGCTACGATGATAATGGCCATCGCTAGAAACTTGACAGTTTTCTCAACTCGAACTCGGAAAAAGTTGTTTCCCGTCCCTTAATCAAACAATCAATCGGCCATTCTTTGAGATCCCGAATTCTCGACAAGACAGAGGCGGCGTACCCTCGGAGATTCAAGAAATCAGGAAGTTCCTCCATACCAGCTAACTGAATGGGTTTTATAAAGCAAAAAAAGAAAGAAAGAAAGAAAGAAAGAAAGGAAAAGAATACAGTGTCATATACTTTAGGTGTTTTCCTAGTCAATGAAACCAATATTCAAGCTACATGTAGTTCGTCACTGCTGACAGGTACAGCTAAAACAAAGGGCTTCGATCTTGCTCATGTAAGGCTGCTTACGATGAACGGAGATATCGCTGATATCAATAATGCTAAAAAATAAGCAAATATCCTTCAGCAATGAAATGGAAAAGCTCTTTAAATTGGACTTTGCTGCCATTTCACAAAGATTGTACGCATTATATGTGATAGGGCGTCTAAGCGCCAGTTCCTTTAAAGCCGCATTCGACAGCTCTAGGATTCTTGCTTCACTTGCAGCGGCCTCCAAGTCGTCATCAGACAGTTCCTCGTCATCCTGGAGGGTCTTTTTCGCAGCCAGTAGGGAAAAGAAGGCAGCTATTTGATTTGCTGTAAGGAAATCGTCGCTTGTAAACAGGCGGTTACCACTCGCATCTTTGGCGCTTACCATCGCACGTGCAACTGATGCAGGGTCTGCTTTCTGTCCTGATTGTTCCCCCAGTTTAAATTTGGCAGTAAGATAGGCCTTCTGGCTGGAAGTAAATCTCTTTCGTGGGGCACCAGCCCTTAGTGCCCAGCCCATTGGTACTTTTCTGCAAGAATCTGGTATGATGTCAAGTCCACTGTTTGCAATAACCTCTGGTACTGAAGGGGTCTCTCCCTCCAGTTTCTCTCCATACACCTTAACAGCTCTGTCTGTTAAGGTCTCGCGCTCTAATGCTCGCTCGTGTTTACCACAATCTAAGTGTCGCTGCATTGAACAATACCTTAGGAATATCCGTGTGTGGTATCGCGCTTAAAAAATGCAAACAACGGTAATTTTAAATTCTGGATTTAAAACTTTTTCCCGGAAATAGAAAATAGGGGATAAGAAGGAAAGAAAATAAGAGCCTCCTTTCGAGTGACATGTTATTGCGTGACACCATCGCAAAAAACGAACGTCAATGATTCACTTCATCTGTCAGGATGCTCTGGCTCGTTATATAAAAAACAAACTTCCATTCTTATTGTGAAAGGAAGACTTGTAAAATGTGAGTGTTCCAAGCTGAAATATGTCCAGCAATGCGACGTTTCCGGCAGGAACCTTCGTGAGATGTTTTCACTGTGATTTGGTATACACCGCCTGTAGTGCTGTACTATCGAAGCTGTTGTCAAGTCTCTTGATAACAAGATTGAGGCAAGGAACCAATGTTAGAAAGGTGTTTTTCGCCAGGTGAGCTTAATAAATCCAGTTTAAAAAGCGATAAGATTTTGTTGAAATTATGGCTTCGATAATAAAAAGCCTAATTGGATTATCTGCAGTTGTTTACATGGCGGCATTGCGATTTGCACGAAATAGACCGGGCTACTTCTTCGCAGTAATTAAGAGCCCCAAATTAATTTTTATATCCATGGAAAGAACATTCTTTCCACTTTGTAAAAATGCTCATCTCAAGTGATTCCGAGTTATACCAGGTAGGAAAAATTTTTATTGAAAAACTGCTCCAAAATGTAATTTTTAATCAATCAAATTTTGGCTATTTTCAAATATTCGCCAATAATTCATAGTTATGTCAACAAGCCCGTTATTAGATTCAAATCATTTTTTAATACCTCGTATACAAATAGGTAAAATTCAGAAAGACTTGCTTTCTTTTGCGCTTTTGAGAAATAAAGGTTTTGTTGCCCTACTCGTCGACTTCATTTCGGCCATTTTATGGCGGTTGGGTCTCGATACAGTGTTTGGTGATTTTCTAGAAATTAAAAACAGCTCTGAACAAAAAAATTATACCACGTTTATAGACTTACCCTAAGGTATCTCTGAGCGAAATATGAGGATAGTGATTTTTCCGATCATGTGCCACCTCCCACGCGGTGATAAAAAAAATTCACTCTTAGGGCCTCTGTTGAAGTCCTAAATGTAATAACTGTCCTAAATGTAATAAAGTCCTAAATGTAATAACATTTGGTCCTAAATGTAATAAAGCCCTAAATGTAATAACGTTAGGTCCTAAATGTAATAAGCCTCCAATGCAATCGTTTAACTGTGCTAACATTGAGATGTTAAAGTGACAGCTATTGCACCAAAGAATCCTCTGACCTGTATTCATGGCATATTGCGGGCTCGCTGATATTAATCAGGGTCTTTTTATTTGCTAAAGACGTAGGTTGAGAAGCATTGGCTACAAAACCTTATACTGATGTGCTTTTGGCATCAAATTGACGGACGCAAAAGCAATGACAACGCTGATCAATAGCTCTCTTTATATCATGGGCTCAGACTCTTAATTAAGTGTAACAGATTTTGACGATATACTTGTGTGATCAGTGCTGGAGTTAACACTTCATGAACCAAATTACAAGAAAAAGGAAGTCCACTGACCTATACGTTAGACAAATTCCGGGCTCGTAAGTGCATTTTTTGTACTGTCTTTCCTTACCAGATTTGTATGGGTCTGCATAAAACATATTCATAAGTGTTATTGACCAAGCGTGAGGTCAAAATGGCTGGATATTGGGCGAGTTCTTTTTTTTTTTTTGGTTTTTTTTTTGCGTTTTTATGGACTGAGACGAAGTCTCAGTCCGTAAAAAAGGTAAAAAAAGAACGAGGCTAACATCCAGTCATCTTGACCGAACAAGCTTGGTCAAGAGAGTTTGTATTCTCTTGGCTTAATCATTAAAGGATTCATTGTATAGAAAAAGATCTCGCTTTGATAAGAATCAAGAATGGCTTGTTTATTTCGAGAACCGATAGTGAAAGCCAACTGTGTTTGCAACACAATAAACCCAAGAGGGTCGTTTATTTTTTTTCTATGTATATGCCGACATTGTCCAAAAGTTACGAACTTTGTAAGTTTTCTTGCGTGGGGTCAATACGGGGAATCCAAAGCGGGTGAGGGTAGGCCCATCATGCCCGCTCAGGTAGCCAGTCAGAACACAGGATTCACTTCATCTTGCCCGCGCGCGCTGCTAGCTATATGATCAAGTGACTTACAGAGCAAGATATCTACTGACCAATCATATATTATTCCATTTCACGATCACAGGTCTCGACATGTTGCCTTTTTTCCACGCAAGAGCATTGAGCTACAACATTCAACGCATGATGGTCAGTTGATGGTCTGATAAACCATTCATTTTTTTCCTTTATCCCCTTATGACAGGTTCATCAGTTCCCGAACCGAAATATTGGGAAAACATATATTTTACAGTTGATCTCAAGTCTACATTTCATTTTTTGACTTCATCTCTTCTACCTGCCGTGAGGGGAGAAAATGAATAGATAAATAGATGAATGAAAAAGGAAAGCTCAACAGTTTCCATTTATAGTCATATGGTACATGAACTGTTTACTGAGGTGGAGTAAAGCCATAGAGGGCTACAAATGCAATATCCCAGGTTCAAAATTGAATAAATCAAGGTAGTCATTCTTAAAAACGAACTCAAATGCTTCATTAAAATCAATTGGCACTGAATAACATAGATGTGCAAAATTTCAGTAACACTATTGATGATAACACTTTTCTTTTGGATTAACATGTGACAGCGAAATCATTCAGACTGCTCTAAAATGGTGCATCAGTACTTAGGACTTTCACACGAACGATAACATCAACAATAACATGCTAGTTCATCATCAATTGTAGTAAATTTCTTTTCCAAAAAGTCCTAATGATTACGTACCAATCGATTCCATCCTACTGAGCTTCCAGCCAAGCACAAGCCTACTTTAGGCTGGAAATAATTTTTTCCAACTCGATCAATAAACCGCTCAAAGGACCATACTTCGACTGCTGATATTTCTTATGTCCAGCAAGTAAAAGGACGCCCATTGATATCAGCGAGCCCGTAGTGTGATATGTATACTGGTCAGCGGTTTTTTGGTGCAACAGCTGCCACTTTAACATCTCAAGGTGGATGTCCGCCAGAACAATAATGCACTGAAGGCGTTAAACGATTGCATTAGAGGCTTATTACATTTAGGACTAAATGTTATTACATTTAGGACTTTATTACATTTAGGACCAAATGTTATTACATTTAGGACTTTATTACATTTAGGACAGTTATTACATTTAGGCCTTCAACAGCCTCTTCATATGAGCCCGGTTGACCGGGCTAGCCCGGTTACCGAGATCTCGCCTCACTCCTATTTCCTTTGTAAAAATTTCGATGTGTTCATATGAGAAGGCGGGCCAGCCCGGTTACCGAGATCTCGGTTGTAGAAACCGAGATCTCGGTAACCGGGATGAAATATTTTCCCATATGAACACTCCAGCCCGGTTACCGGGATGAAAATTTTTCAACTACGCATGCTCAAACTCGTTCTCAGGGCCTCAGTCCACGTTTCGCGCCCTTTTCGACTCTTTTTCATCCCGGTAACCGGGCTGAAATTTCCCATATGAACAGACGACAAAATTCGTCCCGGTAACCGGGCCAGCCCGGTTACCGGGCTCATATGAAGAGACCCTTAATTCGATTAAATGCCGCCCTCGAATAAACGCCACATTTTAGACCAGATGTATTGATAAAAGCCGCCCTCGAACGTTTGTTCGAATGATAGCCTCAAAAAGGGAGTAACTGCGGAATACCCTACCACTTTGGTCCACCTCATTTACACGTGTCGTAAGGCTTTCAAGAACGAGGCATGACACAATAGACGCTCTTCCTATTCAATGACATGTAAATAAGTGGCAGGGTATTGTGCAGTTTAACCTCAAAAAACACACAGCAACCATTGCTTCGATCGCAATTGGAAATTTTGGATGAACCAGACAGAGAATAAAAAGAGGTCACAACAAAACTAAATTTTTTTAAGCATCCCTTGTCAGCTAACAAGAAGCCCGACATAGGTTAAGTTGAACATGATAGCCACAAATTTACCTCGGGTTAATACTGAAGTGAAACACCGAGCGGAATAAGAAAGGCAAACACCTGAGGATATTGTTTGGAGATTTTTAATTAGACCCTTATCTCACACCCACAAATTTGCATTAAATTTAAAGAATTTGCACGCCTAATATCCTATTTCCTTTGAAACATCATTTTCTTTAAAAGCTAAGTTTTTTTCGTTTGTCTCACGATGTAGTCACGTTTGATGTAGATCGCGACGTTTCGACTGCATACTGCAAGTCTTCTTCAGGCGATGAGGTCGACTGGTCATGCGTGATCCTATAAAGCATGATGTTCGGCTGTGATCAGTTGTTTTCTTGTACACGTGGCGCCGCATACATGATTTGAGTAAGACATCTGGTGCTTCTTCTTATCCCATGCTATTTGACACGGCACAAACATTATAGCACAAAATGCGAACATAATTATTAAACAAAAGTGATTTAATAACTAATACAAATAAAAGAACAAGAAAAATAGATGAGAGCCACATATGCAACCAGCAACATGGCGTCCGTATTGTTGTTCCTGCTACTTGATCAAGCCCCATCGTGTCTTTATTAGCGCCTTAGCAGCCGCTTTTCTTTAGAAAATTGTCACACAAGCGTCGAACAAGATCGCATGACTCCAACGGTCGAGAGTGATTCAAGAAGAGGACGTTTTTGAACGACTCAGAAAGGCAAAAACCTGTCACACTTCGACGAAATAACATTTTATTTAATTCTCCTGCCATTTTAACAACGCAATATGATGAAAATATTTATTGTTCGATGCTCTATCTGTAATCGCCATACAGTTCTACATATTCATTTCTCGAGATCCTAAAAATATTTCCCCATAGCAATTACCTGATTAAAGCCAGAGTTTCGACAGCTCATAGCTGTTTTCTTTTACTGAAATTGCAATTATGAGTTAAGAAATAAATAATAATTGGAATATTAAACATACAGTGTTAATAAAACAGCTTTCAGACATGGTTTCATGCTACTCTGGTTTAATTCATTAATATTTAATGTTCAAGCACACCATTTCGATCACCTGTTGCCTCGAGGTAGCTGTTGTTACACTCTTTCTATATTACCAAGCCAAGAAAAAAGCTAGAAGTAGACTAAACACACGTAAAAAAAAACTTAAAAGGCTTTATTGAGTTATTTGTTGGCGATTTATGGCTCATGTTTTTTAAATTTCGAGATCACACGATGTCAATTTCACAAAAAACCTTGCGCATGGAGAAAGGTTATTCGGTAGATTTTATTACTTATTTCATGGTTGTTTAAACAAAAACTTAATCTGGCTTTGTATCAACAGTATCTAAATTTATTTGTGATAAAAAAGCGACGAAAAATCGTTGATCTCTCTCCAAAATCGTTATTTTGGACGTCGAAACAACCTTTCGCCAAATATTTCTTTCTAAGGTTAAAAAAAGGATCCGATTACTGGCTTCTCAAATGCGATAGTAGGCGTTCCGCTTCATTTCCGGATACCGCTGCAATGACATCATCGACCTATTCTTTTCAGAACAAAGGGTAAACCGGCGAAGTGGTCGAAGCACTTTGTTCCTCGTCTTCATTACCATCTTGACAATGACAGCAGACAGGCGGACCCATAGCTATACCAAAAACCTGTCGATTGTTGGTGCCGTTGTATGCAAATTACGTGGTCTAGAGGAAAAAGACAGCAGGCAAAGAAGTTCTTTGTCCGCAGAGAGAAGCGTCTCTTTTGAGTCTCTCCTCCGCAACTTTAACGGCAATATCAACTGGGATTTCGGTAAAATTTCCGCACAGCCCTATCCTAAATTATACATTCAGTTCTTGAACAGAGAAAACAATGACAAAAGCAATACATTTCCATTGAGAAAACAGATTTGTTTTACAATAGTATAGGGCTGTGCGGAAACTTTACAGACAGGCGAAAAGATAGCTAGAAATTGCATAAGTCGGGGAATTAACGAAAGAGACGATAGGTCTCAGTGGAATCCCCGGTTTATGAATTTTAGGTAAGCCATAAAAACGTGGACATAAACCGTCACAGCTGTGTGACATTTTACAAACAAATCGATGCATGTTTTCGTGACCACAAATCTAGTTATGGTAATTGAGACCTATAGAGGGGTTTTCACGGGCGAAAAAGTCAATATGGTTTTACATATCACAGGAGCAGCTATTGCTATTCTTGTGTTGCTAAATGTTTTGAAAATCCAAATTTTAAAGGAAAGTAAACCTAATTATTGCCTTCTAAAATTTCTGTGATCTTGATGAAAGGGATTATTTTTGTGGATCCAAAAACAGCACGTGAGTTACATTACAAGATTCCACCTGATTGGTGGAAAGTAATTGCTAACTCGCTTTAATAAATTGAGCCTACCGTAATTCGATTGGAAACGTTCAACGCGCCACAAGGTTAGCAGGAACAGCGAATGTCTGCTCTAAATTTCCGGAGGCCATTCCCTGAGCGATAAATCAAAAAAAATTTACAAAAGAAAAATGTAAGTCAGTCATCCAAATATAGCTGTCGCGACAATATTTCTCCAGTACTTAGAGCGACTGTGGGTATTCCGACATTCCTCTTGCAAACGTAACAACCTGCGGTTTCCAAAATTGCAGCGTACCATCGACTCGGTTTTGTCACGTCATTGAATCGAGTCATCGTTTCGAGTAATGTTGATTGGTGGAGGTTTGCGACAAATTTCTTCGTGAAGACACGCTGTGCATTGTCTGTCTTGAATGTTATGACGATGTGAAAGTGCATGTCAGTTCAAATTACGAAACGTTTTTATGTGTGCCAGGGAAACGTGCTGATTGGAATGGGTTTTCGAAGTTTACTTCGATTACGGAGACCTCAGCGAGCTGGTAAGCTTTTAATTTTTGTGGTAGCAGCTTGTTCAATCTCATTTCTCTTCATCAAGTATTCTGAACGTAATAGAAACGCGAGCGTTGTTATCGAGAATGTCGTGACAAACCTTGTTCAACCCTTCGCTGATGAGAAATCTACCGCGAACCTTTCGCTGAATGTGTACGTTTGGCGTGAATTGTGCGGTACGAACGTTCAAGACATGAAACAAACACCGACATTTCCATATTACCCCGATCAAAAGGAGTTTTTAAACGATGTATTTGAAGTTTCCGATAACACAGAATACTACGGACAACGTATATTCGGCTTTCTACAACCACCAACAAGTGGACCTTATCGTTTTGCGATTGCCTCCGACGATTCGTCGGAATTGTGGCTTAGTGAAAGCGAAGATCCCAAAGGGAAACGCTTAATTTCTCGGGTATTTGACGAGAAAGCGTGTTGTGGCTGGACAAAGAAGGATGAACTGAATAAATACCCCACGCAAATGTCTCAATTCGTGAGCCTTCAACGAGGGAATCGATACTACATTGAAGTCATCCATAAACAAGGTGTTGGTGACGGATTTGCACAAGTTTTTTGGAGCACGCCTTCAGAAGCAGAATTTCGACTTATCTCTTTTGAGCATTTTCGTCAGTACTCAAACAATTCAGTGGTTTTGGCGAAAAAGGATGCCTATCACATGGCGTTTTCAAACAAATACCAAAGTCGATTCGAAATGAAAGTAAACATGGCAAGCCGTAGGACGCTCAAGTTTTATTCATTATCGTTAGTTCCAAAGGCCAATTATTTACCTCTTTGTGAGTACAAATCTAGTGCTGTTTGGAACTTGGTGTGGAATGCGAGCGTGATCAGTCAGTATGAAAGTTTAAAACTGCTTTATTTATCCAATGTTTACCCGCCAGATGATACTAGTATGGGGGACAGCGGAATCGTAATGGGATGGCCTAACCGTGTTGCTGACAAAGAGATTGTAGAGTCAGTTGTAAACAAAACGATTGGTTCTCTTCGCCGTTACACATCCAGGTATGTATCGTTTACATTAAGACGCTGTGTAGTGAAGTATAGGGATTTTATTTTCCTTCAAGGCGCTAAGTAGCGCGTGAAACGGATAACGTAAATTTTGAGAAACATGGACGGAGGACGGTCGACCAGAGAATTATCTGTTTGGCTCCCGAAGATCGTTACACGTACTGCTGAACCATGAAATACACAGTAACACTCGTCCATTTGCTGTTTGTGAGTTGGAACGCTCTGTGCCAGCAAATTGTCGGAAATGTGTCAAATGTGCCTGCAGGTCGAGTCCAAAGTACATCGACTCCGACGTCCAAAAAAAAAAACAATTTTTAAGATAAGTCAACGCTCTTTAGCCACTGTTTTATCGTAAATGGATAAAGATGATGTTGATACGGGGGAAGGGAGAAGTTTTGTTTGAATAACCACGAAATATGTTACAACCTTACTATACCGATAAACTCCCCTCGGCTCCTTGTGTGAGGTTTATGGTGATATCGTCATCGCGTAATGGTTTCAAAGTTTTATAAAATTAGTCATAAATCGCTAGGAAATAACTCAGTAAAGTCTTATAGTGGTATGTATGTGCGTAAAGCTTGTATTTATATTAACGTTTTTGATGAAAAAAAAATTACGGCGTCTTAAAAATATACTTCCTCAAAGGAGAGAAGTCGTTATCAGCGGAAATGGAAATTGTTTCTAGTGAGATGATGCTCTTCAGGGGAATGAAATAAGCGATGAAAAACATGAAGAAATCCAAAAGTCAACTGATAACTTGTTTGAAGAATAGATCACGGGCATTTGGGCAGGAACTATGGACATAGACGCAGTTGTGCATTGCTCCTCAAGCGTTCCATTTGAACCTACTCATTGTCTCAAAAAAATGGTTCTAATTTGAGCCCCGCGGAGGAGGGGTGGGAAAAAAATAGAAACAAAATAAATAAGGATAATTGAAATGTTTTAAAAACGCGGGAAGACACGGCAAAAGGCTTTCCTATTTAATCTTCGCCTACAACAACATGGCAGGTTCTTTTACCGTCGTCCTTTGCGATTTTAATTCTTTTGTATCGTTTGAAGTATGTCTGACGGCAACACCGTAAATGGATCATTGCAAAACTAAATTTAGGTTGTCGAAAGATAAGATCTTACTATGCAGCATTCCAGATTAGTGAAGCGTCACGGTAATCTCTTAAGTAAACTATGTCAAACTGAGACACACTAATTAGCGAGATAGTCATTGAATAGAACTGAGGATGTGAACAGATTTTAAGAGTGTGATTAATTCTAGGGCTGCCTTTGATTAAGCCTTTTTAATTTGATCTTCAAGTACTTTACGCAGAAAGTGCACAAACCATAAGGCTTTCATTCCTTTCTTTCGTCTTGAGCCTTAGCGCCAACGCACTTAACGATTTTTATTCGAGGGTTGTCGATCCTTTTCTTCGTTAACCCTTTAACTCTCTTGTAAAATTTAAAAAACGATCTCTGGCTAAAACTTTTAAAAATACGAGCTTTCGGCTGTTTGCGCTACAGCCTTCAACGGGTAAAATGATAAAAAGGTAAGAAATACTAGGAGTGAAGTACAAAGTAGGAAATTAAAAATGCTAATAACTAAGAATGTTTGTTAAAAATACTAGGTGTGAAGTACAAAGTAGGAAATTAAAAATGCTAATAACTAAGAATGTTTGTTAAAAAGAATGTTGTATTGTCCGGGCAAAGGACAGGAATTGTTGTCTGTATTGGGAGTTAACTTGGAATGCCACGCTTCTAGTGTTTTTCTTGTTCTAAAACTGCCTTTGTCAATAATAGATGCATTATCAAAGTCTATTGCGTGATTATTGGCCCAGACGTGATTGGAAATTCTTGAGCCTTTTGCCGCGGTTTTCACATTTCTGAGGTGTTCTTTCTTTCTTGTGTTGAAGGCCCTGCCAGTCTCACCAATATAACACCATGAACAGTCACCACAAGGAATTTTATAAACAACATTTGTTTGAGATTCCAATAATGGTCGAAATTTTGGGGCCGGGAACTGTTGTTGGAGGGTGATAAGTGGTTTGTTCACCACTGTGATGTCGTGTTTTTTGAGGACACGAGTCAGAGGTTCTGTTACGCCTTTAATGTATGGAAGAGAGGCGAACGACTTGCGTGATTCGGACGCCTCGACCATCTTGAAAAATGTGCCAACAAGTTCCTCCGGGGACAACACTGTTGAGCGTCGGGTTTTTTTGGTCTGGATGTTTTTAATGAAAATCGATGGATAACCATTAGACTCAAGTGCTGAATAAACTCGATTTAGTTCTCGTTCTTTTCCTTCGGAGGAGTTGGGTAGCTTTAGGGCTCTGTGTAGAAGGGTTGCTGCTGTGCTAGCCTTGTGTTTATTATCATGGTGAGAATTGTAGTCTAGATATCTGTCCGTGTGCGTAGGTTTTCTGTAAACATCTACAGCGATGGTGCCATTTCTACGGGTGACCAACGCCCACGCCGACGCCCACAAGCATTCCACACAAGAACATTGTGTCTGAAATCGAAGCGGCTATTCGTCACCTTCCTGATATTTCTAAAGATGCCGTTAGAACTAGTTCTGCTGCCATCCTACATAGAGCAAGACTGCCGGCGCATAAGAATATTTCTAAGGAAGAAAGAAAAGCTTTAAACGATCTTAAGAAGGATCAATCTAGAGTAATAATGAAAGCCGATAAAGGAAACTGCTTTGTCGTCATGGACAGATCAGAGTACGACAACAAAATGGAGACTTTGCTCAATGACAGATCCACCTATGAGCTAGTTTCCACATCACCTTTCCGCCGGATTGAACGCGAATTGAATGCCATGTTACTCTCCTTAAAGAGACAAAAAAAGATTGATGACCCAACCTATCGTAAACTTCACTCAACCGACGGCACACCACCAGCGATCCGCGGCTCAGTTAAACACCACAAAGAAGGGAACCCACTGAGACCCATTGTCACCTGTATTGGCTCAGCCCTCTACAACACGTCCAAGTTTCTAACGGATATTCTATCTCCAATTCAAAATCGTAACGGATACTCTGTTGCCAATTCCTTACAGTTTTCCAAAGAAATATCTGACATCAAGATCGACGAGAACGAAGTCTTGGTTTCCTTCGATGTTGTATCACTGTTCACCGCGATCCCTGTTGACAAAGCATGTGATTACATCAAGATCAAACTGGAACAGGATGCCTCTCTTCCATCCAGAACAAATTTGGACATCAATGACATAATATCACTCCTCCAATTTACCCTGTCCAACAACTATTTTATGTTCAATGACAGAGTTTATAAACAAGTACACGGATGCGCTATGGGCAGTCCAGTCAGCCCTGTAGTGGCCAATCTCTGTATGGAAGAGATCGAGGAAAGTGCGATTAACAGTTCATCCGTCCCTCCTAAAATCTGGAAACGTTATGTTGATGATAGCTTCTGCATTATCAAAAAAGACAATGTGCGAGCTTTCCATGACACATTAAATTCAATTGACGCCAACATCTCTTTCACCATCGAAATTGAAAGTGACAATAAGATCTCCTTTCTCGACACTTTGGTCACCCGTAGAAATGGCACCATCGCTGTAGATGTTTACAGAAAACCTACGCACACGGACAGATATCTAGACTACAATTCTCACCATGATAATAAACACAAGGCTAGCACAGCAGCAACCCTTCTACACAGAGCCCTAAAGCTACCCAACTCCTCCGAAGGAAAAGAACGAGAACTAAATCGAGTTTATTCAGCACTTGAGTCTAATGGTTATCCATCGATTTTCATTAAAAACATCCAGACCAAAAAAACCCGACGCTCAACAGTGTTGTCCCCGGAGGAACTTGTTGGCACATTTTTCAAGATGGTCGAGGCGTCCGAATCACGCAAGTCGTTCGCCTCTCTTCCATACATTAAAGGCGTAACAGAACCTCTGACTCGTGTCCTCAAAAAACACGACATCACAGTGGTGAACAAACCACTTATCACCCTCCAACAACAGTTCCCGGCCCCAAAATTTCGACCATTATTGGAATCTCAAACAAATGTTGTTTATAAAATTCCTTGTGGTGACTGTTCATGGTGTTATATTGGTGAGACTGGCAGGGCCTTCAACACAAGAAAGAAAGAACACCTCAGAAATGTGAAAACCGCGGCAAAAGGCTCAAGAATTTCCAATCACGTCTGGGCCAATAATCACGCAATAGACTTTGATAATGCATCTATTATTGACAAAGGCAGTTTTAGAACAAGAAAAACACTAGAAGCGTGGCATTCCAAGTTAACTCCCAATACAGACAACAATTCCTGTCCTTTGCCCGGACAATACAACATTCTTTTTAACAAACATTCTTAGTTATTAGCATTTTTAATTTCCTACTTTGTACTTCACACCTAGTATTTTTAACAAACATTCTTAGTTATTAGCATTTTTAATTTCCTACTTTGTACTTTACACCTAGTATTTCTTACCTTTTTATCATTTTACCCGTTGAAGGCTGTAGCGCAAACAGCCGAAAGCTCGTATTTTTAAAAGTTTTAGCCAGAGATCGTTTTTTAAATTTTACAAGATGTTTTATCCTGGCTGCGGCCCCTCTATCTTTTCACCTTTAACTCTCATAAGTGACCGAGACAGAAGTTCTCCCCACAATATCAATACAATATCAACCAGATAAGTGATGAGAATAAAGAAATATATCAATTTGGGGGTAATTAGTTGATCCAATACTAAATTCTCTGACCTAATACTATAAGAATTGTATGGTTGACAGTAAGGAGAAAGACAAATTTGATCTAGGTGTTAAAAGGGTCGATAAACTCGACTTTTCTTGTCAGTAAAGGGTTATTGTGTTAATATAATTGTTCTCAAGAATATAAGTACCCTAATTAAGTATCACTTAATCAAACATCACGGTGGATATTTTAAAAGGGAAAGTTATTACAATATCTCTAAAAGTTAATTGAAAAGAATTTCACATGGTTTCTTTTTGTGAAAGTCTTTTCCGTCTTAAATCTACGGGGAACGAGTTCCAAATTTTTGCTTTCCGGAAATCAATTGACACTGGCTAGCAGAAAGCTTACTTGGTTTTTCCCATCTTAAATCTA
The DNA here is from genome assembly GCF_964200805.1 of Pocillopora damicornis. Lineage (NCBI taxonomy): Eukaryota > Metazoa > Cnidaria > Anthozoa > Scleractinia > Pocilloporidae > Pocillopora > Pocillopora damicornis. Next base: position 21,165,835 of record NC_142672.1, read on the forward strand.
CGGGGAACGAGTTACAAATTTTTGCTTTCCGGAAAACAATTGACACTGGTATCTGGTATGTAGAAGATTTCGTAATCCTCAGGCTAGCACGAAACTCCCTTATAGCTCCAGCCTACTTCTTATCGTATTTTGTTAGACTTTCTGATATTCATAACTATGTTGCAAGGCAGAGCACAAGACTATCCTTACCGAGGGCGAAAATTGTTAATGAGGTGCTTACCGATATTATGAATACCAGAGACTTGCAGACATTTAGTTGCTGCGCAAATAGTTTGCTTTGTGTTCTTATTTTTAAAGATTTTTACCAGTTACTTGATCGATATTGATTTTTCTAAAGCTAACGTTTCGAGCGTTAGCCCTTCGTTAAATGAAAAGCAATTAAAAGAAGTTTCATTACTTATCTCTCCCAGGATTCCCAAGTTTGCAGTTAGGTCTTTGCTAAGCCAATATAACACTTTTGAAACAATTTAATCTTCACCCGTGCGTTGCATCTCGTAAGAATTTCTCTTAGAAAATCGCAGTGACATGTCAAAAAGTACTTCTGGGTATTATGTTTTATTCGGATGAAGGAATTGTTGAGTTCAGAGTTTAACAAAATTAATTTTCTTTAATGTATGAAAGGCATTTTGTCCAAGCAGGGAAACAAAGAATATCAGTTTACAGGCGTAAATATTTGCGAAAACAGGAAAAAAAAACATGAAGAAACACAATTTTGGAAGACCATGTTTCTCCTCACTGAAACCTCTATTGGGTTTACTTTTCAATGGTCCGTCCTACTTGAGTTTATTAACACTGAAAAATGCCCATTGCAGAACACTATTCAAATCTTTTACACCTCAACATCGGTATGTTTATTCTTCATACTGCTCTCTCCATATATGTTCGAAGATGCTGGTAGGGAGAATTTGTTTTAGCAAACAACAGCTTCTATGGTTTGTGATCATTTCTTTCATTCTCATAACCTTAATGTTTGATCCAGAGCTGACATTGTATTGAGAAATTAGATACTAATCACTCTAGGGATCAAAGGGTCAATGCACAGTCGAAGGGCTAAACTGATTAATTGGTTATTAATCGATTGATTAATTCATTGATGGATTAATTGATTGACTTGTTGATTTATATTTATTTATTTACACTGTGTTTTCATTTCCTTTTAAGGAATTATGTTCTGGAGAGGATCCACAGAGTTATTCATAAGCCAGATCCAGTATATGGTGATCGCTTCTCTCTCGATGTAGAAGTTAGTTTGGAACGCAGCAAGAGGTCATTTCGTTTGTCAGAACACGTCTTCATTAAAACAGGAAGCGGCCAGTTGTGTTTCCAAGAAGGTATAATTTGGAAAAATAGCGCCACAGTGTACTTTATACTCCCAGTCAAGAATCAAGGCAACTGGGTCTATCATTTTATCAATGAATTAACAATAGCTAGCTCATTAACGAACGATTTGAACTTTCACGTCATGGTTATTGACTTCGAAAGTCGAGATATTGACATGGAGAAAGCTTTTAACACCACCCTCCTCCGTGACAGACACACCCTTGTTAAAATGACGGGTAAATTTTATAAGACACTTGCGCTGAACGAGGGCGTCGCGCGTGTACCAAGTGAACATGACTTAGTATTTCTCTTTGATCTCCATATTGACGTGCCTGTGGACATCATCGACAGCGTGAGAAAGGTAAATAACTGTAATTTCTAAGATAGAAGACCAACAGTATCCTCACGAAGATTTCCATGTAACCCTGTTCTTCATTATGCATGTTTTGCGTTGATAAAAGAAAACAACAGATTTCCTCCGGGGACCAAGACTTTAGAGTGGTTTTCGATTAAGTTTCGTTAAAATCAGAGGCGAAGTAATCACAATGGCCAATCCGAAGGAGGGAAAATATTTTTTCTAGGCCAATGAGAGCTCAAAGTAAAAAAGAAAACCAAACTGCCTAAAGTGCGGGCGACCAAGTCGTGATTGGTTTTAGTTTGGTTTTAGGGGGGTACCATTTGATCGTGTTGTCTGATCGTCCGGGTTGGTGTAGTCCTGAGAAAGGTTGTTGTCGTCAGTGGTGACTGCCGTTTTGACAACCTTAGCGGATGTCATCATTAGAGTCACTCTGCCGGTTGGGTTGTCAGTCCCAACTGCCCAAAACAGTTCTTCTCAGATGTACCCTAACCCTCATCATTTTTGCATCACCCAATAGAATATTCTAGAAAGTTCCAGAGCCCTGCATCAGAATACTCCAGTATCAGAAATGCATGACAAGATTGTAGAAATTTCCACAATCTCCCTTCTCCTATATCACTTCACTATCTCTCAATTTCTTATATCGTTTCACGTTGTTCCAATCCTCAAATGTCATGTGTCGCTTTCTCCGGAGTCAGGTCTACTATGTCAAGCATTCTTTTGAGGTCTTTCTTCCATTTTACGCATCCACTTCCTTTCTCTTTGGACACTTTCGACACGTGAGTGTCGTCGTAGTCAGATATGGTGATTAGTCACGTGCTTGTTAGCCACGTGCTTGTGCTTCTCGGCTGGGGTTACTTCTTGAATGGATGAACACACTTAATATCCCGCGTAGTTGAATGTTTTATGTTATTGTCTTTATTTTTCGATTTTCCTTCTGTATTTTTAAGATCCAGCATTAAATGTATCATTTCCACGTAAAACCAGAGGGACTGTAGGTAACGACTAACGTATTCCACGTTAACACCTCCAGGCCCCTTGTTTTATAAAGAACCTTAACTTCGTGTTTATCATGCTCTTCTTGTTGATCTCTTAGAATACCATAGAGGGACGCATTGTGTTTTATCCCATTGTTGGCCGATTAGATTGTGGGAAAAGTTTAACGGATCATCAAGGTTTCTGGGCAGAAGACGGCTTCGGCCTGCTCGCTATGTTCAAGTCTGACTGGAATCGAGTTGGTGGTAAGTCGAATCTCAACGGCAAAATAAATAGAAAGCGTAATGTTTGGTCGTTTCTAATACAGCTTTCGAAAGCAATTTTAATGCCCTTACGATATGCCATGTGCTTGTCCCTATGTAACCGCTCCACATTCTTCCATTCTCTTTGTTCCCCAGGAATGGACGTCGAGAAGTTTAAATATAAGTGGGGCGGCGAGGACTGGGATTTTCTGGATCGTGTTGTTAGAGCAAAGTTAGAGGTAGAACGCTTCAAGTACCCAGGCCTCTATCATCATTTTCACCACAAGCGAGGCATGTGGGATATGGAACCAACAACATCAAACCCACAGGGCTAACCGACTGGCGCATGCGTTCTTTAGGACACTGGTCCGACTTCTCTTACTTGCTTGTGGCACCTTACATTTTATCTTTTTGGGTGAACATAATAATTCCAATGATCAAACGATGCTAGGTTTAAATCTTCCTTACACGCATAGTGTCACCATCCTTCAGTATGGCTCACGCTTTTTACATGTTTTTTCCAGTCTCGACAGTATCCTTTATTTTTTAGATATTTTAAAAATTATTTATTTACTTGGAGATTTTTGTAAAGATGATGAAAATTTAATTATACAACTACGTCTTTTAGAAACATATTAAATTTAAAGAGATTTTGAAATTAAAACATGTACTCTCATTGAGATAGTTCTCAATTTTCAATTTATTAACTGACGTCAACAAAGTTTGGAAGTAATTATGAGTCATTAAGGAATTTTCTGGAGTAAATATGGTGACCCTTTACACCTAATATCAGCACGCATATTCTCCATACTGTCCGTATATTTCCTGAGGTGCTGACGAGGAGAACTTGTTATGCAGTCAAGAGCTTTTTAAAGCGGTGATCATTTTTTAAATTCTCGTTACCATTATGTGTGATTTGGGGCTGATATTGTAAGGAGAAATTAGATGCAAGTCACTCTTAGGGCCCGTTTAGGCATGATAATTAAGTTCAATAAAGAATCGTGGAGAATTTGTTACGCAGTCAAGAGCTCTTTAAGTTGTGATATTTTTTTACTCTCGTTACCTTTATGTGTGATTAGGGGTAATATTGTAAGGAGAGATTAGATGCAAGTTACTCTCACGAGTTGAAGCATAATCATTTTGATTGAAATTTAAAAATGAATTTAAAATATTTAAAAATTTTATATTTTTCTACAGAATCGTGCATGAGGTTAATATTCCAAATTCTTGATTGTGTTGAATCTATGTACCATCTTTTGAGGAGTAATGGTTATTGGACGATACGAAGTCTTATTACCAAGTAATCATATTAAATCCAAGGTTGTGATTGGTTGAGTTAAATTAATACTATGAAAGTGATTGGCTTATTGAACTGTCCAATAACAAACTCTGGTAACAACTAGGAAAGTGAATTAGAAGGAAATAAGAGTTTTTAAACCAATCACAATCGAGGAAATTGTAATTTTTATGATTAATAGACAATATCCATGAATTCGAAGTGTGCTTCACTGCCGGTAGGTACAATTTCCGTCACCTATTAACTTAAATCTAAAAAGTTCTTCTTTAATCATGATAATTCTGTGATTGCATTTGAAATGAAGTTCTCGTAGTTTATTCTCTTATTACGACTTCTGTTCCAGATTCTCTAACACACATTCATTGCGTAGCAAACAAGAGTCCTCTCCTATAAATGACTATTTCATAAATTAATATTTTTTAAATGAATACTTTTTTCCCAGTCGATCTGACAACCTCGAGTTAGCTCTATCACGATTTTAACTACTTACAGATATGCGTCACTCATCTCTGATATGTACAATGTCAAATAAATAAACAAGCATAAACCATAGCTGGGACATACTTTGAGACACGACCGTGAACGAATCTGCCTAGGAAGACTTCTTTGTTCAGATGCGATGTTTCACTCACAGGCCTTCACTTACGATCACTAATTCAGTTAATTAAAAAATGATTGGCAAAAAACAACCATCAACAGTCTTGCCTATTAGAAGACCTTTGAACTTCAAAATTTGCTCTCTCGATTCAATTGTCACGCGCGCGCGCGTAAAAGTCTGAGCCCTCGCGTGCGTGTTACTCGTGTCGTTACCAAGCGCCGGCTGCGCACTCTCGTTTCCAGGTTCACGCCCCCCTCCCTGGAGCGTTGAAGAACGTAATAAGCAATCTAGATGAGTGACAATAGTGATACTAATAATAATGATCATCTCAAAAACATAAATTTTACATTATTTTTGCTCTGTTGTTGTTGTTTTTTTTAAATCTGGGATCGTAACGCACTTGCCGTTTCACTCTACTATTTCTCGCACTCGAAAAACGTTAAGCTAAAAATATACTTTTTCCAGGATAAATCCGCTGAGGCCGGATCGCATAAACATTGTTACCTACGTACCAAAATTCAACATAAGGAATAATCAATCTGAAAACACCAAGAGTCTTAGATCTGCGTGGTGCCGATATTTATAAAATGTCACGTAATACGATAGGCTAAAACATGTCATGAATACTATTTGTCAAAACACATACGCGCAGTGTCACCAGCTTAACCAAGTCACATGGTAAACTATGACGCGAGATTTGCAATGACGAAAATTAAATCTAGTACTATGTGACTTAATGCCGGACAGTTAGAACGAAAACTAATTCAAGAACTAAATCATTAATCCAACCATCTAAACGTCCACGTGTCTTCAAAAAACTTGTTTTTTTCTGTATTGCATTATTTAAATATTCCTCTTGAATTAATATTTACAATTTTCTACTTAAAATCGCTTCCTCAATCTTCGTAATAAAACACTGTTGTATTTCAATTCTAATCTACTCTGAGACGTGTGAACTTCGTTTTATGCTCGAAAATCATCTGTGTTCGTGTGAATCCATGGAAAACACGAAAAAAAATTAAGAAAGAAAAGATTGTGATTGCGCGCATAATGACTAACGTAAGGATTAAAAACGTATTTCTGATAGTATTTATACTGAAACTACGAAGAATAAACATGGCACTTAAAAAAAAAACAATAACCATCTTTTAGAGAAAACCATTACGAGGAGTAGTACGTGAAAAAATATAGTAGGGGTAAAAAATAAGTTCACATCTGAAACGAAGAACCACTCCTTTGTATTCATTACTACACTATCTGCTTTCGAATTTACAACGCTTGTACAACAAGTGCGTATCTGGTGAGACGAAATGTGACAAATAAATGAAGTATCCGGTTAGAGGTCACAGCCAACGGATTTGACAAGACCAGTTGATAACGTCGCCTCTTGAATCTGAAAAAAGGAAGAAAAAAACAATATTATGGTAAACTTCATTTTAATTCGAACGGTTTGACATGAAGAACATTCCCTACTCTTGAATTAAGCTACAATGTTAATTTTGAGTGGTTTTCTTGGCAACAAATGTTACTCCCTACACAGCTATTCAAGCGATACAAAGGGTACAAAGTCCAGCTTTTCGTTAGCCCTTACGTACTTTTATTTTGCCATTATTCTTTGTAGAAGTTGCGTGCCTATGTTAATATGACGCTTGCAACTTCAACCAAAACCTCCCGAAACCACCACCACCCCTACCCTTCCCGCGCACCCCTGCTCTGACAGTAAAGCACAGACGTGAGGAACAAGTTATTATAAAATGGTTGCCTTGATGTCGACGACGCTTATCTTGGCCTGTTTTACGATATCTTTTAAAAACATGCTTTGAAATTCTTGGATTTTCAGTGAAGGAAATTAATAGTTTAAAAAGTGAGGACCCGTATAACATAGTACGAAGTTGAAGTTCTCTGAACATTTGTGTCATTTAATACAAACCATAACTATTCATCGAACCCTACTGCACCGTTCAGGATGAAAATAAGGTTTGTGATTACACAGACATAGTTACCTGTCGAAGATATTCCTGACACTCGCTCTTTGCGTTGAGAAGTAAATCTGCCTGGCCCTTTAAGACCCGAATATTCCATGAATAGCTTTCTACCGCCTGTAAGAGAAAACACCCGGATGTGAACAGTCCCAAAGTGAACACGTCATGTGACCGTAATAGCTCACCCGCCTTCAAAGTCAAAATTTTACAAAAGGATGTCTTTTTTGCTAGAAATTTGTCGAGAGCAACGAAGTGTTTATAATCATCGTCATCATCACTATTATTATTACTCTTGTTACTCTGCAGAACATGTACTGCTTGGGTTACAGAAGAGTTTTTGTCCGATTAAACGTCAATAAATAAGTTTTTATCCTCGTAGATCGGCGTAATAGCGTTGGACTAATCGACGAAGACACCCAAAACACAGCAGCAATTTTTTTAGCTGACGGATTTATTGTTGTAAGGAGAAGACCAGAGTACCTTTGTCAGTCGCTTCCCTTTTATTCCCTCTTTAACACAGGCATTATGAAGCTCTTCCTGAAATAGATAATTGATATTTTCATGATTTGTGCGATGCAATAGTTCAAAGCTACTCTAAACGGAAGAGTGCATTTACTCTACTACCCGATATTTCACCTGTATCTTAGAGTACATAAAATAATTATTTTAACACTAAATTTGATTTACGTACGTGCCACTCCAAGCCCGCTCTCTCGCACTGGATAATCTATGACAAAGAGAACACCACTTGGAGCGATAAATATTTACAAATACTCGGCAATTTTAAACTGATAGCTGTGGATGGGGCGGTGCTTCTCGATTGAGCGTCGTGAAACCAAACTGAATTTGACGTCATTTGGAGCCAAAAGGGATTAGTTCAGCTTTGAATCTGATTGACTCAAGTTCATAGACAATCAACGAAAAGTAGCAAAGCAGAGCCGAAAAAATTCTGTTTTGACTCGACACCCAGTTGAAAACCTCTTTCTGAACTACGATAAGCAAGTACAGTTTTTTCAGACACCTTTTCCGTAAAAGATGCTTGGTGAATTCATTTATCGTAAATGTTGGTTAAAAATTCCTCAGCAACATGACTTACTCTTTCGTGAACGGAGTCGCAAGATTCGATTAACGTTTTGGAGTCTTGGACGACCTGCAAAATGGAAAATGATCGAGTTATCAATACCAAACTAACAATAACTTGAGTGAATAATAATTGCAAACGTTAAGTTAAGTGTTTAGACGCATAAAATTATGGAAGGGATGATTATGTAGTGTAATTCTCCCACGCACTCAGCTGAAAAGTAAGGAAGCCGTTGAGGAAAAAATTTTCCCCGACTATATTACCTGTTCTATAGCTGCCAGCGCTTTCTTCAACATCTCTGGCAAACTCCCTTGAGCTTCGAAGTAAGGATACTACAAAAAGCAAAACAAACAAACAAACAAGTTTCACATAGCTATCATGTCGTATATTCGCGTGACCTAAATGTTTAGCTCGGTAGCAATACTGAAAGGAGTAACTGGATGTATCTTACATATATCTTATTAGACGTTTTGGTGTGTATTATCGCTGAATATTTTTACGAGTTATGCCGTACTTTGACGAGCACGTTGAGTGAGTCAAAATTCAAACAGCGATCTTTAATTCTACTCCACATCACAAAGACTCTGATACGAGGTGGGTCTAAATGTTACTAGGGAAAACATGGAAACAAAAATTCATTCCCAATACCTCATCCTTCATGACCAGTTTGAGCTCAATAGATTCTGCATTCCCCTCAAGTCTGGAAGCCAATAGCCTTATGCACTGTTTCAGATTAGACCGGGGGGCCACGCCACAGATCTCCTGTATAGGAAAAGGGTTACATTAGCCAAATAAGTTGCACGTTTAAATATTTGTTGTGGATGACAGATAAAAAAAGATTTTCTTTAAGAACAACATTTTTTTCAAAGATCGTTGTTACAGTAATATCAGTAGCGACGAAATACTCACAGGAAATTCTTCCTGACTTACTCTGAAGACACACAAAGTTGAGCAAGTTTTAAAAAAACTCAATAGTTTTGTAAAACCAGAAAGTCTTTTTTGCCTTTTCAACAGGGAACGAGATAACATAGATAACATAGTACATTACCCTGAAGTTTCCGAGTGCCGTCTGAACATTTTCTCTAAGATCTGTGCCGTCTCTGAGGGGCTGAATTGCTAACTTAAATAAAACAGTAACAAAAAAACATGAGCATGGTAAACGAGATATGATTTGTCTTTTCTTAGACAATGTTGAATACTCTCTGGACACTTTTGCGTTGTTTTTCAAAATTTTAATAGATAGATTAACCAAGAACTAAATCTTGGGCTTGCCAATGGGTTGTTACTTCCATAAAGCAAGTGTTCTCCTTTTCAGGCAGTAACCGGTAACATTTATTGCCTGTAGTACCTCTTATTACCGTCTAAAATTGCTTGGAATTCTTGAAAATTCAACAAGTAAAAGGATTGCTTTACCGGTTTGAAAATTTATTTTACCTGTCATGCTTAAAATAAGGGAGAACACTGTAAAACTAGTACGATAAATAAAAATCACTAAATAATAAGCGGTCGTCTTCAGCTGTCAAAGAATAGTCAAGGATCATAAAAATGGCGCTCAGTTGTAATTAAAAATGATAAAATGATCATGGCCGTACACAGACTACTTGTGACATATCAACTTAGTATAGGTCAAGGTCATCTGATCGCGAAGTCCGAACTTGTTAGGGAACTCAGATCATGTTCGGGAATATTTTCGTTCATATTGCGTGACAAGTTCGTGACAAGTTAAATTGGCAGCCTCGCCTGAGGCAAATTAATTTAACTTTTGTTTAAAACGTCTCGGGGACGTCTTCGGATTTAGGTAGCGAGCAAAGAAGTTTTTTGTTATTAAAACCTAAATTTAGGAAACCTTTTGCGGTGAGTCATTTGGTGTCGCAGAAACGTTTTCCACACTCAGATTTCCCTTTCGGATCATGTACACAGCATAGGAATTTCACTTTTTTATTTATTCAACTTGCTATCTTCATTTACAACAATGATTGAAGACCCTCCGATACCAGAAGATCACGAAAACAAGTCTATGCACAGAAGAAAACCTTGTTACCTCACCTTAAACGTATCATCCACGGCTTTCACACCAATGGACTTCATGCTTGTATACTAAAAAGAAAAAAATAGAAAAAAACCTGCTGAACAGAGCTTCAACCCAGTTGATAACAGAGATACGATACACATTCCATCGATTAAGACTGTTTACGATGAAATAGGAAATATGATAGAGCAAATGTATCTTAGGGCATACCTCTCTCGCCTTTTTCGATTTTCTTAAAGACGCTTTCCTTGGTCTCTGCTGAAACAAATAACCAAATAAACAATAAATAAATGAATAACGACATAAATAAATGGACCCATAAACTTAAAGATAGGCGAACGAATAAATGCCGACACAGTCTAAGGCCAAAAAAGAGAACCGTTGACTTGAGCGAGAAGTTCTTCATCCTCATCAAATGGTACTAATTTGTATACAAAAACAATTTGGTTCTATCAACTGAGTTGATAATGAAAATTGGCCAGCGCAGTGTCTGTAAAGCTGCTTTAGAAATTCTGTACGGTGACCAATGTACATTGTTATATATCTAGACTTTCACTCAACAAAACTTGCAACACTTACTGCCACAGCGTCGTTGAGGTTTGTGATGGTCACGTGAACAAATAGGGTAGCTGATTCCAGTTCTTCCCCTTGCGATGACAAAAGGCGCACGTGTCGGAAGCCTGGAAATAAGGAAGTAAATCCTCATCAGCTTTATTATTACTTTTCTACTCTTCAACTATTTTTCAGTGTAACGAGATGACTCATGGTGGAAACCCAAAATTAGTCAAATCTAGTCAACATCGTTACGTAAATCAGCACATAAATGTCTATGATACATTTAAGTTCTTCTTTGTAAGGCATAAGGTGAGAATCAAAGCTTCTTCGTGAAACAAGAGAAATTCTTCTTCACAAAAACTTTCGACTGCATTGGTACATAAAACGAGCTACATGTTGAGACCAATATAAGCATCGTTATCTTAGCTCCAACACTCACAGAGAATCCTTCCAAGTCCTTGCGAACGATTCACGGTTGTTACAGTAGAGACACAAAGCAGTTAGGAGCGAATTTGAGTAAAAAAAAAATGAAGCGTCTTTGAAATTGAGGTTACCTGGTTGGATACAATTGAGAGGTATGGTGTACTGGCCGATAAATCCATCACCGATAAAATCATCATCTTGAACCACAAACCGCACCAACGCCAGATCAGGTAGGTTGATGTGGAACTCAAAAGTTTCATCGAACACAGGATTAAAACCTTGCAAAAAAATTCAATACATAAATACTCATTTGTTTTTCATGCCACTAGGTTATGATGCAGTTTATGCATAAATGAAAAAAAAAAATTCTTCTCTCCCATCTCGTTATCCATAACCTGGTGCAAAAATCAGTTGGTGTGCACTATAGTACATGAGATGTTAATGCCCTTTGGGTTCGGTCAAAGACGACTTGAAATTTGTTGATAGGTTGCCATTTTAATCCGCCATACTGTAATTTTGCGTGAAAGCTCCGTTCAGGTCCCATGTTTACTCACTGCCAAGCTGATGAGGATGGGACTTCGAGAAGGCAACAGTTGAAAGGGACTGTACAGATATCTGCTTACAATAGCTAAGTCAGAAATTAAAACTTGTTTCTGTCTTTTTTTTTTTTTTTTTTTTTAACTGGAGATGCACTGAAAGCGCGTAAATGTCAAGTGGCAAAGACTTTAAAATTGTTGCATCTGCGGACAACTCATACACCTAGTACATAGTCAATAAGAGGTTGATTGAGGCAAAAAAAATTGTCTTTGGTCGCAACCAAGTGACGGATTGCGAGTTAGGTGTATTTGAGTTTGTTTATAGTTGATTACGGAGTTAGTTAATTAGAGCATGCATGGAAACGAATGATGCATGAGTAAATAAATAATGAAATCATTAATGAGAAGCGTGAGATAATTCAAGGCATGTCTAGCGGCTACAAGTTTCCGCAAACTGACTTGAAAATCTGGTGACAAGTAAATAGTGTCAACTTTTTTGTCTTTCAGTGTTGATAGTCAAAGACACCACTCAAATGGGTAAATCACCTACCATTGTGAGGAACAGTTCTCGTTCTGTCCTGTGCAATGTCAGCAGGGATACCAAACACTTCGATTGTGACAAACGGGTCGATCACCTGGGAAGAGTTAAAACTCGCCTTAGTACTTATAAAGTAACCATGGATACAGTATCCAGGACATTTACTTACGTCACCCTTGGCTGTTGAGCCTTTTGGTTTGGGAAACTGCTGTCCACTAATTACCTGCACAGAGGAAAAAAGAGCTCAAATTCATGTTACAAAATCTGGAATTGACATTTTTTTAAAAAAGCGATAGTATGATGAAATTGTAATTAACAAAATGTTTTTTTGAACCTTGATTTGTAATATCTGAGGCGAAACGCCAGGAATAACATCTTTAGTACTTGGATTGAAATAAGCTATTTCTGCAACAAAACAAATAAGGAAATTTCAGTTTGCATGGTATAAAACCGCTTGGGAAAATGTATAATACACAAACGCTGTAATGGATAGCATTGAGAGGTGATGAAATTCATTAATATGTTTGTACCTTCTCTCATAACAGCAGGTTTCAGGACATATCCACAGCCACCGTTCTCCAGAAATTTTCCTTGGTTCAGGTCCATCATAAGCCCTGGCGTCTGGTAATTCAACGCCACTATGACAAAAAGACAAATCAAAGTAAACATTTCCTGTCACTCACTTTGACTGACTACTTCTATCGGAGCTCTTTCCGATTGAGTGTTGTAAACTGTCGTAAAGAAAGAAATCACAACAGCCAATCAAGACAACGGAAGAAAGTAGCCAATGAAAAATCAAACTGAAAAAAATGTCAACTGCCTGACGCGCGAGAAAAGGAAGTGACCAGGACGCAGTTAGTTTTAGTTTTACTTCTGATTGGTTAAGGAAGGCACAAGTTTTCCTGATCAATCACAGGGTAAAGTGGAGTAAAACCCATGTAATCCTTGATTATTTTCGAAACTCAGTTGAAATTACTTCTGCCATCAGGTACAAAATTATAAAAGTGCTATTGCACGTTGTGTACATCCAACTCCGAAAAACCCAAACAAGAACATGTACAAAGGCATTTTTCGAGTTCCAACGTAGTCACCTCTCTAAAAGTTAGTAGGAAGGGACTCCCTCGCAAATGTTTCACCCTTAGTCCTGCGTTTTTTAGATAACAAGAAAAGCCTAAGTTCTTTCCACTTTTCCAATAATATTTCTCTCCTCTAAACTTTTTCCAAGTTTGGTAGAAACTAGATTTTCTGTTTTTGTCAAAAATGTTAAAACCCCATGGTTTCTTCCCTTCAACTACCGCTACACCCATTTGAACTTTATATCTAGAGGTTAACTACAAATTCACGTTCCACAATGTAAATATTTTTACCAATTTGGCAGCCACAGTCCCACATCTCTTGAGGATTGAAATTACTGGAGTCCAGTCTCTTGCCAGCAGGGTAAATTCTGCTCAAAAACGACTTGTTATAATTTACAAACTCTTCTGGAAACGTCTGCGCCAAGCGTCTGGCTACATTTTCACTAAAAGAGCACATCTCCCAGAATTTTTCTATGGAAAAACAAAAGTTCAGCTAGTGAGTGAGTAATCTTTTTACAGATATCAGCAAATAAACTCGCTCATTTCGGATATACAATTTGCCTTTCGCATTAATCTGCTTACGATTTTCAGAAGAATACTGAAAGTCTTGAAAAGCGACAGATTTGCAGTACGTGACTAAGTCAGATAACTCCCGGATCAGCTTCGTGGTCTTCTTTGGTTTTTTATTGGGATCCTGCAAAAAGACAAATAAAATTTATCATTATTATCATGACTATACGATTCCCGAAGCGCTAAAAAAATAAACACACTTTTTAAACTAGTTTCCCATTAACAACAGGCGAATGCCTGATTTCGTAGTAAAAGCAGCGACTAATTATTAACAATCTTGCACGGAACTAAACATATCAATCAGGACTAGCGTAAAAGCGAGAATACTGTTCTTTGTTCATCGATGGGTCTAGAAATACCTCATCACCTTTTCAACCGATCAAATGCAACACTAACGACCAAACGCGACTTTGTCACTCATGTTTTCCCGCACACATGGCCATGCACTCGTGATTACATGAACTTTGAGCTCTCATCGGCTCCTGATGATATCAATCTGTGTTGTAATTTGAGGTTCTGGTAAGTTGCGTTTAGGTTTACGCGAGTCTCAACCCTAAATCTGAACAGTTTCCAAGAAAATGTTTAAAACATACACTTACCTTCATTATTTGTCTTTTAATGCTTCCTGTTTTGCTATTTTGTCTTTCCAGTTTACATTCGCCATTCGTTTCAATATTTTCATCTTGGTCTTCACCTTCATCGCTGACCTCACCAGAGTCGGTCGTCACATCCGCCGGAAGCTTCTTGTTCTAAATTCCAGACAAAAACACTGGAAACTGAGGAAGAGTTTTACTGAATTCTCCACGTTAGAAAAAAATTGAAACTAACACAACCTATTAAATATAAGCTCGTGTTTTCTGGTACTCCCTGAAAAAGCCTAAATCTTAAACAGGGTGTACAAGTTTAGGACCAAAGGATGAGAGACAAAAAGTGTGATTCGCGTTAAAGAACCAGCCAACTTTGTACTGTGTTGGGCTTGAGACAGTTACCTTAATAAGGATTTTCTCTTTGAGTGCCTCGGGAGAAGGTAAGTATGATTCATTTTCTCCAGGTTGAATTCTATAAAGTTTATCTACAAAAACAACAAAGTATCTTATCATTTTTAAGATATCACATTGACCATAGTGCATTTAGTGAAACTAACTGAAACCACCCAAAAAATAACCACACAGAGGGAAGAACTACGACAAAATTATTAAATCTTTCCAATGAATTCTCGGGAACAAAAAAATTGGGAGCGTACCTTGTAAAATCTCTTTGAAATACTTTGCCATAACTCGCTGTTGTTTCACACTACAATGATTTTCTATGGATAATATAAGTGGAAATCTGAAAAACAAAATACCAAGGTTTGAATCTAAGAACATAAGAATTGTATCTTGTGTATTTATTTCAAGTACTGTTCATTATTTGGTTTACTGTTCTGGATTGTGTGAGCATGAACAAATTTCGATGACCAGTTCATATCATATCTATCTGACGGATTGTAACCGTTATCTTTCTTTATACTACCGTGAACTCAGTAGCATGTAACATACGCTTTACACGGGAATCATAACATGATGTGAAGTAAGACGCCACCAGGATGCAAACACGAGTCAAAATCAGAAAAAAAGGAAAGTGATACTTCGCGAGGGTAATTCAAATGATGCAGTCGATCCCAGCAAAAAAATTTGAAGGTACTCTGCAATAATGAGGAACAGGAGTGGGGGCGGGGGAGGGGAGGGGAGGGGAGGGGAGGATGGGAGGAGCGGAGGATGGGAGGAGCGGAGGATGGGAGGAGCGGAGGATGGGAGGAGCGGAGGATGGGAGGAGCGGAGGATGGGAGGAGCGCTCCTCTTAACCGCCGTAGCCTGGATTCCATTCCCGGAATCTGGAAACTCGGAAACTCGAGGTCTTTAACAAGGTTCTTCAGGATTCTAACCTTTAAAATAAACAAAGCGTCGAATTCAAATTCGAGGACATAAAATTACTTCGTGTACTGGCTGCTGCTAATGCAATTTATTACTATCATTTACTTATTAATTTATTTACTTACGGAGATCTTATGAATGCATTTTCGTTTATGGCTTCTAAAACATCGCGGAAGAGAATTTTTGAGGTAAGTGTGTGGCCATGATAAATGACCGGATCATCACCACTCCCGTCCCAACAATCCACTAAAAGGTAATCAATCAAAATCACATGAAAACGAATTATAAAATATTGGAGCGGGTTAATGGGAGTCTACTTAAAAGCCACGAGGCCTATCAGGGCGGAGCTTAACCCTTATTTATCCCCCTTCCCCAACCCCCCCCCCCTCAGCCAATCCTCTGAATTGGGTGCTGATAAATCGCAGGTATTCCACCCCTTCCCCCCCTGAATTTTCTCACGATTTCTTGACAATTCGCCGGTGCCACATCAGGTTGGGGAGGGGCACTGTGAGAGTTAAGTGTGTCACCCACCCAAGATCCGTCCGGGACTTGAACTCAGACCTCTCACTTCAGACTCCAGCACAGTGACAACATAGCCACCGATTTTTGTTCACAATTTGAGATTTTTTTTCGCATGAACGAAACTTAGAGTTTAAACTTACATTCTACACATTTACAGCCCTTTTTTAATGCATCGATATACGCTTCTACACTTGACGGTCCACTGAGTTGATTTTCTTGTAAGTACCTAAAAACCAAATCGAGAGAGAAGAAAAAGTTCTAAAATACTGGGAGAATCGAAGGAAAAATAGGTCAGCCGCCGGTCAAGGAGACAGTTACAGTGTTAGTCACCTTTCGTTAAACGATGACTCAGACAGTCAAACAAAAAGACAAACAGACAGCCTGTCGGTCCAATCAACGAGTCATGCAGATATCCATGTAGGCCATATTAATATGGCGTTGACGAGAACTAAAACTTGAAGCGCGGGAAACGCTTTTTACCAGGACGCGTTTGGTTTCAATTTTGCATCTGATTGGTTGGAAGGGTGGCATGACTTTTCTAAACCAATCACGATATATTGTGATTGCGGGTTTACTTTTGATTGAAAATGTTCCATGCACCCATTTCAACTTCAAATTTCAAACCAAATATTCTTCAGTTATTCACTTAAGATGGTTAACAACTGAAAAAATTTAACTTACGTGTTATGAGAAGATGCAATAAAGTAATGAGAGAGTGGATGGTTCATTTCTTGACAGATTACTGCACGATCAGTGTCAAAAATATGACAATCTTCTAGTAAATATTGTGTGAATCCTGCAAAGATAAATTAAAATAAGAAACGAAAAATTGTGAAAATAAGACGTTAATCGTTTGCAATCCAACATAAAATGTTAACGCTTTTCATAAATTTTATGGAATCGAATTAGAGTAGAATCACAGAAATTCACAGAACTCTCTACTACTTACCATCTATTCCTAAACATTTTAACCTTCTTCCTTCATCTGTTGGCTCGCATCTTCTGATGATATCTAAACAGTGTTCTTTTCCCACTCTGGAGAGCTGAAGGAATCAGAGATGGAAAAACAATGACCATTTGCTGCATTAGAGCGCTTTTGGATTGAGTATTGTAAACTCAAGACCAAAGTAATCACAACAGTCACTCAGAAGAAACTTAAGCAAATATAAGAGCCAATGATCACTCAAAGTATTTAAAACTACCAAACTGCTTAAAACGCGGGAAAACGCAGGCGACCAAATCGTGAACGGTTTAAGTTTTACATCTGATTCGTTAAGAGAGCAGTGAGAGTTTTCTGCACCAATTACAGACCAAGGTAAAGCAAAACTAATAAAATCTCGGATTACTTGAGCCACCCAATTAAATATTGCTCTTTACTACGGTACATACAATTAATAATGCCAATAGGACCGAGTGGAGTCCAATTCGGTCTGTAATCATACGAGTGATTAACAAAATCGGACGAAGGGGGAATCCAATTTGTCAATCACGAGTATGATTACAGACAGAATTGGATGACACGAAGTCCTGCTACCAGTTAATCATAACTGTTACAATTTTCGAAAACAACAAATACATTTAGGAGAAATATGTGCAGTAGAGACAATGTCTAAGTAAAAAATTCCTTAACTCTGGAAATTCCACAACTTTTTTCAGGAAAAGTAGTTGTTGCTATCATAGCTATTGTGATAAATTCTGTGATTGGTGGACTTGACTGAAAGGACTTAGTATGATTGGCTGCTTCAACTGTCCAATAACAGGTGTCTGATTACAGGCAACTGTCTGATTACACCGTCCAATTACAACTTAACAGAACAATTAGTGAAAAATAAAGCAGCTACTGTACCAATCACTTTTGAGGAAATTGTAAAGGTTATGATTGATAAAACTACCACAACATAAATCACACTGAGCAGAGTTCATTACACACATGTGCATGTTTAAACAGAATTTAAATTTTATTACCCCTTGTTCAGCTTCCAGGAAGAGTAGTAGATCATCTGTTGTTAGATAGTCACCATTACTTGTATACCTGCCCAAAAAAATGCCTAATCAGCAATATGTAAACAACATATAACATTAATTGATAATCAATTATCCAATACCATTATCAATAGTTGTTCCAAAGAATGGCTTTACAAAAGTGATAATTCAGTGAAGGTAAAAATAATTTAAATGCACAAAAAAGAAAAATTAATTTAGTTGATATCAATTTTTGTAACCCTAGCTAAAAAGACATCAGGAAAAGAAGGAAACATATTTAGAAAGATAGCCAAAGACCTGAAAATTGTAAGTACATAAATGTACATTAGAAGGACTTCCGAAGACTTCAAGAGGCCCTAATGTTGAAAAAGATGGGGTTGTACATCAAGTCTACATGAAAGCACCTCAAGGTGCAGTCATTCAGGGGCCAATTCCCTGCTGGAATCTCCACACAATAGACAGTTCTAGTCAGCTAGCTTTGACTACTGTTAAATGCTTCTACTCAAAGTTGAGCAACTCCAAGTTTATCCTAATTGGCAGAAGTTTGTGTTTTAAATTCACAATTGATTTTGGTGTCAAATTTAAAAACAGTGTGATTATCGGTTGAACAACAAACCTCGCCATAAGAAAATAAACCTCTGGTCTTGTAGTGAGTTCTTTGTAAAATGAAAGGAACTCCTCCCTAGATAAACTATTCTTTTGAGAATTTGAACTAATAGCAACTGCTTCCTGTAAGAAATAAATAAAGTGTTAGAACACCAATCAAATGATGTGCATATCAAAGATATAAAAAGAGTCCACCATAATGTTAAATATTTGAATAATGGACATTTACAGTATTTATCATTTGTATGGTGCATTTTCTATAAAATAATCATATGCAAAGTTATGTAATGCTCTGATGTGAGGTCAGGTCATTGTCAACAGGTGTATGTAAAACTCAATATCAAATTCAATTGTCCTGCATCCTCAAAACATTGTGAGAATAGGCCATTTTACAGTTGTGTACTAGGTTCTCAAGTCTTTGATTTAGAGTGAGGCTGAAGGTGACCTTGTTGTGAAAGAGACTGACCAGTACCTAAATGGCATGATAACAAAGTAATTTACATTTGAAAAGCAGCAACGTTTGTATCACAAAAAGGTCACCCTTAGCCTTACTCCTGTTCAAAGGCTTGGTAACCGAACAAGAAGCTGTAAAATGGACTGTTGTACTGAGGCCAGGCTTCAAAACCTTTCAGTTAAGTTTTAAGAATTTCAGAGGGGTAGGATGGGAGGACCAATACCCCTTTTTTACAGGAGATTCAATAAAAGCCAGTTATTGGTGGTCTACCACCCCCTGTAAGATCCTCTATTGCCTCCTGTTTAGCCTGGAAGCAGGCTCCAGTGTTTGGGTATCACCTTAGGACAGAGCTACCAATCACAACATCAGCAGCCGCTCCCAGAAAAAGTTACTGAAACCCCTACTCTCCAACACAGATTTAATTACTTGTCACAACAATTCTGGCCTTTAGCTTTTCATTCCCAAGATCTCTCTAGTAATTCTCCTTATTGTCTGTAATACAATTCTTAAGATAATAGCTCATCTGACAAGGAGTCTGGTATTGGATCATCTAGAAATCCCCTAATTGATACTTTTCTCAATTCTCATCACTTGTCTGCTAGATATTGTATTGATACTGTTAGGAGAAGTTCTGCTTTGGTCACTCATGGGAGTTAAAGGGTTAACTAACAGTGGTAGTTACATATTTGGCACTTGAACCTTAGTGAAATAATTATAGAAGTTATGGTAACAGATTAACCACCAACCTTAAATCTCTGTTTTATTACACTTTCAGGAATTTGCTCATTCAACTGTCTGACCACAGAAAGAACCTCTTTCTCATTAAGCCTTCCTTTGCCTCCATTGTCTGCCATTACAAACTGTTCCTTCAACCATGTAGTTAAATATTAAGGAAATTTCACAGAGGAAGTGTCAAAATAAAACTCCTAATTCTTCTTCCTCTTATCCTCAGAATCTCACCATTTCCTATGTCACAATATGTAGCCATTAGGTAAAATTTTCAGGTGTTACAATAGCAAATGAGTAGCAAGTAGATCCACCCACTTGTGATGTGCTGGCCACTGGTTTGTGACCTTAAAACAAAATCATCATCGTTCTAACATAACTTTATTTCACCTTAAAGTTCAATACGGTTGACTTTGTGGAACAAAAAAGGCAACATAAATGTAAATGTACCTCAAAATGCAATAAATGAAACTAGATGAGTCAAAAACTGAAACATTTCCCAATCGAATGCAGACTTTCCAAGGATTAAGGGCCTCTTGAGGCCTTCAAATGATACCCCTGTTATTCTAGTCAATATCTTTGTACCATACTGAAAAAGAGCTTGGCTTCCCAACACTGAACTTGCTAGGATTAAACAGAATGAGAAGGATAAAAAAAAGATCCAATAAATAATTTGTTATTATGATATTACAAAGTGTCAAAACTGCTCTTGAAAAGGATATCTGTCCCGCATTTGTTGCCTGTTTTCCACAGGGCTGCTGGCTGTTCAATATAACAAAAATAACAAAAAAATCTCAACAGTGATATTGATGTTATTTGTCACATAATTGCTGCAAGCTCATGCATGTACTTAAACCAGCTAAGCTTGATTTTCTCCAGCTATAGAGCACTGATAATTGGCATATTCAGTGGCTACTTGTTTTTGAGGCACCAGTGACTTTAAAAAGACAAAACAGTAAAAGACCGCTTTTGATCTCTAAGGGTTTTAATCTGGGATCTAAAACCTGGATCATTCAATCTGGAGTTCAGGTAAAGGTGCTGACCATGGGGTGCAATGAAGTTGCCTGGAAGTGCACTTAGCTTCAGAGGTCGTAGCCCCCAATCAGAGTGTTGCGTTCTTGGGCAAGTCATGCTCCTTCCCTAGAACCTCTCTTTACCCAGGAGGATATGAGAAGTACCCCCTCTCCAATGGGGTGAACATAAGGAGTCCACACCCCTCCTGCTTTAGGCCTAACAAAGCACCTTGAGAAAATTCTTTTACCTTTGTCTGAGTCCAGGAGACACCTTAGGCCAGTAACCCAAATGTTAGCTTCATCTGGAGAGTATGCAACAAGATTTAGAGTCTCAAAATTGTCACTGTAAATAATTGAGAATGCACAGTCCTCTTGAAAATCATCCCTGTCCATTTCACGGAATACATCAGTGTTTTTTCCACAGCGAATTTCTTTTACAGTGTCAATTGAGACTGGAAAAAAAAGAAACAGATTTCACTTTTTTTGCACACAGTAATCATCAAACAAAGAATTTTTACCAAACATACAAAAGAAATTGAAAGGGCAGTATTTAATTCTGCATTAATACTGTAGTAATAATGTATACATTCAAATGGTTTCTCTAATTTTAACTATCTACCCCAAAACACTATGAAAAAACAAGCACAGTTTGCAAAATTGGTGACTTTTACTGTTAATTAAGTCTCCAACAATTTTTTTGTCACGTCTTTGAGACCAAAATGGTCATAAAACTGTAGCTCAGAGTGCAGTGCCATAGTTGTACATGAAGAGCCTTACAACATGTTCACTAAATACCAATGAAAGAAATTCTTGCTATGTTCACTTGCAAAATTCTAAAAGAGAGAAACAAGGACTATGCTACCATCACATTTAGTACAACCCCAGGATGCCGTCCACCCAGCTAAGCTGAAGAAGACTAGCAGGATGCAGTCAAAATGTCACAATCCACATCTTAAGTCACCACGTTGTGAGACAAATGATAACATTTCTCTTTTCAAAAAAACAAGGACATTGAATCTTTAACAATAATAATAATAATAATAATAATAATAATAATAATAATAATATATGCATTTCAAGTCTCAATGCATCTACATGTCTCACATAAAATCAATTGTCAATACAAAATAATTAAAATACCAAATAATAAACACATATAAAACAATTTGCATGGTTTGGAGAAAAATATTCTGAAATATAAATTATTCTAAAGCAGCTGTGAAAGACAAAACCAATACAGCACTTTTAAGACAATTGGGAAGAGTAGTGGACAATGATGGTGCAGAGAAGGAAAACGCAAGTTGACCGAAATGTTGCAGAGTTTATAATAGGAATAGTAAGATGTGAGAATGAATTTAGAGTTTTTAGTGGATGCTGTTCTTGTAGCAGAGTCAACAAAGGGTCAGAGAAAGCCCATCAACAATCTTGAAGGTAATAATAAGAGTGTCAGGTATTGCTTAATTGATCCATCAAATGTAGTTGATGGTCTCAGATTGAAACCGGCCTATGAGCCTTACTGTCTTCAAGAATGGAGAATCAAATGAGATTGATAAATGAGGTATCTGGTTCAGTCAGAGACTGAAAAAAATAATACCATGCTCAGAAAAATTTTGCACAGAGACAGACAACCTTACCTTCAAAAGTTTCATTTTTGAAATTAACAGCTTCATTAAGAAATTTGAATACCATGTAAAATTTGCCACTGGCCACAAAATAGAGTGGATAATGATGTCGCCAAACAGTTAAGATCATTTTTTGTACAATTAAAATGAAAAGAAGAAATGTATTTTATGACTCTTAGGGTATTACTTTAGAATATTTTTCAGGAAAAAAAGGCAATTTTAAGGTTATTGTTGAAGAAAACAACCTTAGTTAGGAAGTTGTAAATTCAAAGATATATGCAGATTCCATGAAAAAAAATTCATAGTGAGGACTTCTTACAATCAATTTTGGCTGACAGTAGAGGGGGGCGCAGGCAAATGATTATCCCTGGAGGATATATTTCAGAGGTACACCCCACACCACACTTTAAGAGGTTTCAAATTCATTTCTTGTTGAAAAATTTTGAATTTACTAATATTCAAGCTGTGAAGCAAATTTTAAGCTCCCAAATGTACACGCTTTTCTTCACATTGCACTTTTCTGACAACAAAAAGGACATAAAATATGAGAGCACCTGCCATGGTTATCTTTGACCCTTTAAAGCAAAGATCAATGATATTCAAATTATGGAAATGCTGCCTGATACAAAATTCAAAGATCTTTATGCCATTATACCATAAGTTCACCTGCATAGCTTTTCAGTGCATGTGTTTATATTCTTGGCATCATTCCTAACAGGGTTACAACTTTTAAATTTTTTCCCATGTAATATTTTTGTGAGTAACAAAATCTAATAAAAGACAAGTGTTTTTCTTTGATCCATGTAGAACTCGACATTTCCCACAATTTTTGCAGTTTCCAAGTACTTAATAGGGTCAAGAATGACATTATGTTGCACCCAATGATATAGAGTAGCACTAAATTGGCTGAAGGTTTTTGCATGCAATGAATAATTTATTGATGAACCCAAACTCTGCAGGTTATTTCATGCAGTTGGCAGGTGTTGTTAATTGACAAATACACAACTTTCACATTGATGGAGATCTCAGTTAATGCCACAATTTAAAAAGATGAGGCAAACTAATTATTGTATAAACACTTTTGGGCACGAAAAGGCAAACATTAAACAAATGCAAATACATGGATCACTTAAGACAGTATTGTAAATATATCTTCAATTTCAAACCATCACAAAGGGGTATTAATAAGAAGACGGTTCTGGAATACCTTTGTAGAAATCACATGTGTACAACAAAAAGTTCTGTTACTCAGGTTTGCTCATTAAAACCATATTTTAAGTACAGCTTTTACTAAATGGGTTTAAGGCTTACATGTACGCCCTGTGATTTACTGGCATCTAATTTCTCCTTACAATATCATCCCTGAGTAAAACATTTAGCCGGTCACAAGAACAAAAAAGATGATCTTGATTTTTAAACAAATTACCCTGATCGACACCACTGGAAATGCAGAAAGAACAGTAAGGAGAATATGCATACTGATATTGGAGGGACAGGGGTTTGAGTAAGAAGATGTGCCACACAAAATATTGTTTTGAATGTGTTACCCTGATCAGCAAATGTAGCATAATAGACACTGATTGTTTCATAAATTTCAACACTAACAGAATGCAATTTAATGCAGTACTTATACGAAAGCATGGGTCAAAAAGCATCCTTACAGAATTCAAACAGAACTTTTCTTTTCATGGTCTGTGTTTAACCCTTTTACCCTGAGAGTGACCAGGATCTAATTTCTCCTGACAATGTCACCTCTGAATCAAGCATTAAGGTCAGGAGAATAAAGGAAATGATCACTAAATAAAGAAGCAATGGATTGTTACACACATTCTCCTTGTCAGCACCTTAGAAAACCTAAAAAGATTAGTAAAGAAAATATGCATACTGATGTCAGGGTATAAGGATTAGCAAAACTAACTGGAGAACTATGTTGATCATATTTTAGCTTGAAATGTGACAAGTGTCCAGAATAAAGCTAGGATCAGCAACATCAAAAATACTTGTTTTGATTTAGTCACTGATATGTCACAGGGTCCTCTTACAATGTAGTTTGAAGTTCATTTTACATGTATAATTCCAAAATTCTTTGGAAAAAAGACATTAGTCCATCCTCACACCAGCCATGAATAGTTTACGGCTGCAGTTGTAAGAATCTTAAATCACAGAGATGTGCAAGAGAAGCACCAATGCAGAGAAAAGCTGCCATTAGTAAAGTTCATCTACATAAGATGTTTTCTCACAGCCTATCTACCACAACTCATGAGACTTTCCACGGCATCAAGATAGCATAAAAATTAAGAATTATCACTTTTTTTTGCATACTTATTCATAATTTTGTCAATATAAACTGTTGAAATTCAACTGGTTGTTTATTGGCAAGCTTACAGGGACCCACTAAGTTACCATTTAATGCAAAAAAAAATTGCAGGCTTCTTCCAAACACTGCTACTAATTTTCTTTCTCTGATTATCTCATAGGCTTGAACTGGTTTTAATTTTTACAACAACTAATCACACCACACAAACCATAACAAAACTGCTGAGGTCACTAGAGTATTCCACCCCCACATTTATATTTTGTCTCCACTACACAACAAATAACACAGTAGTGTAAACCAAATAAGGTAATTGAAGGAAGCCTGTCGAGAACCAGCCCAAGGTATATATTGCCCAGGGCATACATACATGCGTACATTCGCAACTGATATACCATATACAATCCTGATACAAAATCAATTTCTTTCACAGTCAAAAATAAGTATACATCACTAAACATGTTAACTTCACCAAGTCACAATTAACAGAGATGGGCAACCGCTTACAAGGACACTACTACGGTTATACTGCGGCCAGAAAAAACCCCTTTAGGCAAACAATATAGCAGGAAATCTGAGTAAGAACCATAGCCCAAACTCAGAGCAGTTGGCAGCCCATCCTACAAGGCTTCAGACTTAAACAAAATAAGGTTTCAAACTAAAATAACTTTGGTGTCAGCCAAAGGTGCAAGGTTAGTTCTGAAGCCTAGATGGATGTCACATGCTATACAGTAATATTCCCCCTCATATACCACTGCATCATTACCCAAGTTGCTTAGCCCTAAGGTCCAGGCCTTGTCATATCTTGTGCCGACAAAATATTTATTTTTGCCTTATTCGCAGACTCAATCATCAAACAGACCATTTTTGAGGCCATAATGAAAAAATAAATTCATGCCCCTACCCCCTCAGAAATAAGTTAACCCTTTGACCCCCTAGAGTGACTAGGATCTAATTTCTCCTTACAATATCACTGCTAAATCACACTTAAAGGTCATGAGAAAAAAGGAAATGATCACCAATAATAGAAGCTCTTGATTGTTACACAAATTCTCCTTATCAGCACCTTAGGGAATGTATTGAGAACAGTATGAAGAATATATCTACTGATCTTAGAGTTTCAAGGGTTAAGTTCTGGAAATTTGGTATGATTTATTATTTCACTTATTTTTCAATAAATCACCACTGAATGACTTTAAGTGTGTTTCAAATTTTGAGGAATATTCTATAATTTGCAATTTTTCTGTGTTAAACAAAACCCAATGTATTAGAAAAGACACAAAACAAAAAGGGAAAACACAAATTTTAATTGAAACATGAACCTCTTAAAATTGGACTCATTAATGCAATGAAATTACTCATTAAAATGTTTTCATTGTTTTCTTTAGTTTCTCTTCTGCAGCTGATAATGATATCAATTGTTATCAACTAAATGTATGGTAGTAGTCTGGAAATGCATTACATTATGTGCTGTGTGAAACTAACCACAGCAATTAACACTGGTCTTGTTACTGTAACTCCTTGCCACTGCCATTCAGTGGAAAATTCTAACAAGCAAAGAGTTGAGTACTCTCTTTCAGATGTAACAGCTGGGGGTCAATTTCCTGATGTTCAAATTAATGTTTTTGAAATTGGTTGTACAGATAGTCATCTTATGGGCACAACAAAACACCTCAAGATAACCAATCAATATTTTGTCTAATTTTTGTTTTGTTTTGCATGGATGTCAGAAAGTTAGAGAAAGAAAACGAATTGCCGATGAAACCTTCTAAAGTTTCATTTTCTTCATAGTCCATGACTTTCTTGAATTTCCTATGACCTTAAAATACACCACATATAAGTTACATGTTACTGTTGTACAACTGACTTTTTTACGAGCTTATGTGTTACTTAGTATGTACACAAGCACATAAAATAGAAATTATAAAAATGTAAGGTTCTGGTGGAGGTTTTTTCGGAATAACCTTGATTTTCGTTCGCCGTAGATTCGTCCATTCCCGCAAACAAATGCGATAAGCAGCTAATTCTACATTTCTATTTACAAAATACCCGTAAATGTAAGGCAACAGAAGAGATATATTCGCATAAAAACTCTTGTGAGTCATCGAATCGATCATGTCTTCGATTTAAACCGTGGATGCAGTTTAAATATTAACTACTGTTCCTAAAATTATTAACTCGCTACATGTTTCTCGTAAATCGTTTTGGATCCGGAAGAACAATCTTTCGACTCTCGAGAGCCTAAGCTCTCGATTTAACGATAATATTTATCGAGCCAGGAAATTTCCATGTGCCCGCGGGCACTGAGGAAAAATATTAAGTATAGAAAAACTAATAGCAGAAATACCATATTCTGGTATATGTTTACCCTCTTCATACTTATGTGGAAAAGGATTCAAATACTTCCTTTTGAAAGTACCTAGCTTCCTCGTCAGGAATAAAAGCTACACCGAATTTGTTTTCATGATGGCACTTCGTCCGGTGCGATAGTACATTCAAGCTGTCACTGTATTGCACAGACTACATCAAGGTGACGGAAAAAGTTTAACTGCCTTGTGATTGAATCTAGCAACAGAAGCATTTACCATCTCGAGACTCATTGCTTAAATGTTAAAGTGGCGTCGTTAGAGTAAAAAAGTTTCATATTCAACACATCCGCTTGGATTGACCGGATACGAATCGCGGAACCCTTTCATTTCATATCTATACTGAATCGTTCTTGTGATAATCCTTTTAGGGAAATTCGAGCAGCATTTCCAACTTCAATGTGAAAGTTTCAGAAATTTCTATGTCTAGCTGTATAATCGATGACAGGAAATGTTTTGTAAATACCTCAAAAATACCCTATCGCCTACTGTTCTTTAGAGCGAATAATTTTGCCCTATGGACTACCCGCAAACTTAAATGCAGATTCATTAAGAGTTATAAAACACATGACAGCTAAGAGACTGAAATGGAATGGAAATGCACAAAAATACAAATTGTCACATAGGACATTAATATATAAATTAGGAGCAAATAAGAATACTCACTCCTCGCTTTTTCAGGCTTCTTGGATGATGGTCGCCATCGTAAACCCGTTAAGTCTTCCTCTAAAAAGAAGAACCTCTGGTATTGTCTTGAATTCGAGCGAATTTTCATTAACTCCGAACCATTCTGCATGAAGGTCAAACAATCCTCGGCTACAGTAGAAATCGACAAATTAATCATTTACGTCTTTCACGTAACTAACTTGACAAATGCCTGCAAAATATATTTGGCATCTCACCGTTTATGATTCGTTTATCCTCCGGACGAGCAATAAACGACACAGACTTTTGGAGAGATCGCTTCGAGGGTCTCCCATCTTTTTTAAGAACGCTCGATTTTCGCGGTATGCTTACGGACGCGTCTTCC
This sequence comes from Pocillopora damicornis, assembly GCF_964200805.1. Classification (NCBI taxonomy): domain Eukaryota; kingdom Metazoa; phylum Cnidaria; class Anthozoa; order Scleractinia; family Pocilloporidae; genus Pocillopora; species Pocillopora damicornis. The sequence goes on from NC_142672.1 coordinate 21,193,985, forward strand.
GCAGCGGACTCTTTCTCCACTTCAATCGAGCTTTCCCCATTCGTAACTGAGGACTGGACTTCACTTGAATCGACTAAAGAAGGATCTGCCATATTAATTACCAACAAGGCAGAAACTCATGCTTCTTTTCGACTACCCGCGAATGTCTGTGTTTTGATCGAAGTTCTGTGCAGCGGGGGTGACCGGGTTAGCTCGTCGCAGACTGGACACCACCACACAAATAAGAGTAAATATGGGCAAAAAATATCACACCGGAACTAACTTATTAGTCTTCAAAACTGATATTGTTTACTCATATCTTCTGAAGCAGGTTGATCCTATGTCGGCGAAGTCCAAAAAAAAAAAAACCTGAATAAACATTACGACAAATGAATTTGAATTAAATTAAGCTTTATTTGTCTTGATGAGAGCCCTTACTCTTTCCCAAAATGAAAATAGGTCAAATGAATGGTACATGCTTTCATTGTGATGTGACTATTCCATCTGCATTCATTCACTCACAAAGAGCAAATTGAAGCACTTATTATGGTAGAGTAAAGCACAATGCTATCGAAATTTCCACATTCATTCGGAGAAACTAATGAAAAGGAATTACGGTGGTCGCATATGGCATAATTTTTTGCTATGGTAATTCTTTTCTATCCGATATAAACCCTTATCGATGGCGATAAACTTAAGAAAACGAACCGTCAGGAATGAAACATGCACATCATATTAACCGCATCTTCAATAATTTACGACTTTGCTGTCAAAAGTGGCTTGCTGTTTGTACCCATTCAACATAATTATTATGAAATTCACAGGTTATTTGAAAACTTGAAATCTCATATTTCGACTTTCAGCACCTCCAACTGCGTTCGTTTTAAACTCAAGATCAACAAACTAAAAAGAGTTGCTTAAATATTAAAAAACTCTTAAAATTGCCGCAAACCTCCCAAATAATAAGTATGAATAATGTCTGAGAAGTTTTGGTCATCATGGGGCACCTGAATTAAAGACAAAGAATGTTATGTCTGAAAAAACGGCCCACATTTCGTTTTCCCTCATCACCAGATGAAAAGAACTTTTGACCAAGTTTTGTCTAGCGGCTTTTTATGCTTGAAAACCGTCAGAATTTAATCAGGGAACCTCCGCATGGTTTGGCTGCTGAGTTAATCTTTAACCGACCAATCAGGCAAAATAAGCTGTCAAACTTTTCAGTTTACCTCATATCAAGGCAATATTTGGGCGTCAAGTACCGTTGTCAGATATAGGCAACAAGAACATTGTTCAGGTCTAAAATCCATCAAATATATTTTCCGCGCACTATGAGTTTAAACGCGTCACGTGACAGAACATACCCTGCTGATCCGGGGTATATCTTTAAAGTTATCCGTTAATTTCTTGCACGATTTTATCGGCTGCTTTGCGTCACGTGGTGCGAGATCAACCTCTCTTGGCCCCTTGCCAAAGGCCAGGTATTTCCTAATTTTCAAATCTTGCTTGCAATGAGACGAAAGTCTGCCACCTAAGTTGGTTCAAGTGGCGAGAATTCTCCTTTTGACATAGAAGGATACAAAATTTGTTTGTTCGTCAGACGCCCCAGTAAGTCAACATCCGTTTACGGGCAGATTATGTCTGCGAACAAATATCCGCATATTTTCAAAACAAACAGAGACTATTATTTTTGCAAAACAAAACAGAGAACAGGGTTCAGTTTAAAATGAAAAATTCTTAGAGACAAATCTAACCTCAATTTGGAAACATTATTACCTTTATTATCCGTTCTCCTATAAATCAATAAAATTCAATACTGATTACTTAAATCTTCCAAGTATTTGACACCTACATTGAATCGTAAGCCGTCAAAATCGCATGATTAAAACCTGCGAATATAAAATACAGCCTCCAAAGGATGCTCTACTTTGTCGCCTGATATTTTTCTGCGGCAAACTTTCGGCGATCCCAGGGAAGGGGAGGCAGTTTATGATGGAATGATAGATCGAGGGAGGGGGGGCGGCGAGGGGTACGGTGGGAGTCTTTCATTCTTGCGAAAGGACCAGTCTTTAAGCCGTGGCTTTATTTGCGGTTTTTTGTTGTTGTTGTGTTTTTTTTTTCATGTCAGGGAGGGGCATTATGCCCTGCTCAGGGCCTTCAGTTATGAAAACGAGGTGCTGTAGTAAATACTGCGACAGTAGATGAGGAATGAAAAAATCGAGGGAGATTTTGGGTCCAGTTGCGTAATGAAATTTTCGCTACCCGGACCTGACCCCAATCGCACTGTTTATTATTTGCCAACGTTTTACGAACTGAACGCCTAAAACAGGGTTCACTGCCCCTCCCTGACATGCCACCATAAGCACCATTATTTATCACGAGAATGTTCTTTTATATTTATTGAAAAAAAAAATCATTGCCCCGTCCCATTCCGTCATTCCATTATAATCTACTTACCTTTTCCTAATCTGATAAAAAAAAAAAAAAAAAAAACACCAACGACGACAGTCAACGAACAGATTTTTTTTTTTCATTATTTATCTAAATTAGCGCAAAAAGGAAAACTTTGTCAAGGAGAGCTGGGATCGCGATCGAAGTTTGCCAGTCGCATAGCTTATAAGAAGCTTGATTTTCTTGAGTGTTGGATTACCTCTACTTGAACGGAAAATAAATCCCAGGCTGGGCTGCGGAGGTCTGGGTACCAGTCTATTTGACGAGCTTACTGCCACGACTGTTTTAACTCGTGTAAACGAGTTTTTATGGGGACATCCACTAATAAGATGTAGACACTGAGGTAATAAGTCGTCGCGAACACACCCTAACACGAAACCAAATTGGAGAAGTAACTGCGCATAAAACGATAGGGAGACTTTGTTATAGTTCATATTAGGCATTATTGCTTTAAATATCACCTTCCAAGTGAACAAAAATTTTCGAGTTTAGGCATGAACTTAAAACTGTGAATCGCATTGATTGTTTATTATCTGACACAACACATGATTAAATTCAATTATCTTATGCAAACATTGGCGGCTGGATCGATCAGAAGCGGACGAAAATAATCCTGTGCTTTTCTAATGAGTGGAAACTTGTAGAATTCATTACCACATATCTTTCATTTCAATCAAAATGCGTTCTGAGGTATTTTCGTGCCGAGGCCGGCAGAAAGCTTAAAGGTTTTTTTATCAGATGCAAGCGGGAGAAAACCCTGTAAACAAAGATCATTACCTTACAATGCAGATATTTATGGAACAGCTGTGAGCCGAAACGTGACATAGGAATGGAAAACTGGAAAGGAATTCGATGGGTACTATAATTGTGGATCTCTCCGATCTGAGTAACTTTGCACTGCTGCAATACCAATAATTACAAGTTCACAACCATGTTTCATCTCTAGATTAGGTACTTTCTGTACGAGTTGGCCATAGGTATTCTTTGATTGGAAGATATGATGGCGTCTGTTTAACGACATTTAACTGTTGGGTTTAGCGGTTAGAAAATTAAGTGAGCTTTTATTTATTTGTAGCCTTTGTTTGCAGTTTGTTGGAAAGTTACCGACAAAAAACCACAAGTACAGGTAGCTTATGCAGGAATTAGTCCACTTCCATTTCCACTCCACCCCGTCCCCCACCCCCCTCTCTACTCTGTGTTTTTTTTCCTCTCAGCCAATCAAGAGAACAGAGAAAGCGCAAACTATTGTCAGGTAGCATCATTTCAAAAACGCCTGTCAAATATCTGTTTTTACATAAAGCTGGATATTGCTGCATATTGATCAGCCCCACTCCCAATCCGAAAAAAGTCCGACGACTTCTGAGCGTCATCAAGACTATTTTACTGATACCGAATATTAACGAAGATACTTGATGATGTTCTTGTGCTTTGTAAGCACTAGATAAGTAGTCCAGAACTGTGAATCATGAGTGAAAAATCGTCTTTTTGATCCACAGTTATGTGCTATACGCCTAACACTTCCGGGTTCGCAGGCACCCCCTTGCTGTAGAGTCCCTGCAAATGATTATGCTTGACCTGTTCCAAACTCCCAGTCGGCGGCAACGAGAGCAAATTGCACGTAAATGACACTCGTGAGCTGTCAGAGCAAACCTCAGGGGAGTGATACTCTTAACACTACCACCATTACTCAACACAGCGGTCAAACGTAAGGCATGCGCAAATGGCTTTTAAATTTTGGCCTCCTGCTCAGATTTCCCGCGCAAAATTTTAAAGTAGACAGTGGCCGCAGTGGATTTTCTGATACGTGCACGCGATGCATCATGCTTCACTACGATCCTTAAGAATAGAAGTAACGGTAAATTTCTTACTTGAGCTATCGAGCCAGTTAGCCACTATTTTCATGCTTTCATAGGGTTACAAAAACATAAAAAATCGCGAAGTTAACGTGAACTTAAACACATTCATCGTCATCTCATTTCAAGTTTAAGTTCACGTCATTGAAGTTTTACATTCATCTTCTGAAAGTAGGGGGGCGAACTCAGATCAGTCATTATTAATCTCCTGAAAGGGGGGCGGGGGAAGCAGGAATTTGGAGAAGTCACATAGTTTTCTGGGAGAATGAATGGGGCATCAGTCGTCGCCAACTGAGTATAGAGTAGGTTTTACAGAAAATTGACTGCCAATTATTTTCAAATGAAGGGTGATCACAGAGAATTTTACAGAGTCTTATAGGGGTAGGGTAAGTTTTGTCGTGACACAATCAAAAATCCTTGGACTTCCTCAGGCGTTCTATAATGACCAATCCATAGATTAGGATCGTACCCTTCTACCTCGTTACTAAGTATATAACACGTGAAAGGCCTTTCTTGCAGTTTTTGTTCGTAACAGAAAAAGATTTGACATTTATCGACCCATAGGAAATTTTCGTGTTCTTTTTTCCGGAACCATAGCTGTCATAGAATTGGAAAGTATTGAGTTTGCAAAATGACTTCCCACAAACAAAAAGGCCCTTGACATCACGGGTATATCAGAGCTATGAAATAGCTTTCATGAATATAAGATTTCGTTGTTCAACACAATGAATGTTTCGTAAACGCAAATGTAGGATTATTCAGAGAGGGGTTTCAAACGAATCCTAGGATTATAAAATATAGCTTTTCTATTCCAAAAATTAAACACAGACAGAGGTTATCTAATGAATAATGTACAGAAAAGCCTTTTGTGGACAAAGAAAAGAATTAGACATTGAACTATTCTACTGTTTGTAATTGGCGCTTGGAAAAAATAGCTTTTTTTTTACGATACTTTCGCCGCTTACAACTCTACATGGAAGCAGGTGGTTTTCCGGATGATTGCTTTAACATACGTGGGCCTAATACTTTTTTCGATCTTCTAACAAATAAACGGGATTATCTTTCGAATGCACTGCCTCTAAGTCAAATGATACTGATGTTAATTCTCAGGGAATCAGTCCCGGCTTTGATCGTATTAGAAATGATTCTGCAACTGTTACTTCGCGTTAATAAATTTACCCCAGGACGAAGTTAGAAACCCCGAAAAAGCCGAAAACAGCTTCATGAAAGGTGCAATGTTGATCGACAAACAACAATCACTGCCGAGTGTCAGTTCAAGTAATCTGTCGAGATTAATATTCAACGGAAGGCATATAGATTTTAGGAAGCCGGAGGTGAGTAAATTGAATTTTTGATTCTTGGTAACCTTTTTTTTCATGATTTGGTTTTATCCATTGGTTGTCACATTAATTTCGACAGTTGGACACCCAAAGTGCATCTCCTAAATTGTTCAAGCGGCCTTGCACCTGCTCGAACCGTGGTGACAATCACGAAAAGGCCTCTATTAGATTCCACTGGCCTTATTTGTTTTCCTGAATATATATTTTCAACTGAATTTAATAATAACAAGACTGATCATTTTCTCAGTACACTTGCGAGAGCAACGATGAATAACACCTCTGTTACTTTAACGACATGTTTTTTCCTCGACACTACTTCTGAGCCCTCGGAGCATTTCGATTCCTTAAGTCTTGCCTGCCTTGTTCTCCATTCTGTTTCATTTCTGCCCGCGGCGCTTGGTAATGGCATTGTGGCGCTGACAACATTAAAAACACCTTCGCTTCACAAGCCCTCTTTTGTGCTGCTGAGTTGCGCAGCCATGGCAGATTCACTCACTGGATTTCTCGCTCAACCGGTAGCAATGGCGTCGTTCGCTGCTAAATTGCGAAGAAAATTAATAACTGCTTGTCAGTTGGACGTCGTGAAGGAAATCATGGGTTGGTTGTTTAGCGGAGTATCCGTTAGCATTTTAGCTTTGCTGAGCGTTGAACGCTATCTCGTGCTTCACTTAGGAACGCGCTACCGTTCAGTTGTCACAGTGAAACGTGTTCTCCTGGCTGTCACTGTTTTCTGGTTGTCGCTGGTAATATTGGAAATTCTTCGCTTCCTTGTTTTGAATAACAAGACATTTACAGCCATCCATGTTCCATTCATGTTTCTAAGCCTCATGACTCTCACAGCGACTTACTTTCAAATCCATCATTATATAAAGAGACAGAGTCTAAAACTGACTCCGGCAAATAATCGACACGTACACAGCTTTGACATTGCCAAGTACAAGAAAATCACTGTGGCTGTTCTGTACATTGTTTGTTTTTACTGGTTGTTTTTTGCACCATTCGTGTGCGTTCTTGTGGCTTATCTCATTCTTGGTTTCTCAGAAACCGTTGAAGGAGCTTATTACATCACCACAACTGTTATTCTGGCGAATGCGGCCGTAAACCCATTTTTGTATTGCTGGAAGCTACGAGCTCTTCGGAAAGCAGTGTTGATAAATTTGAAGTTGATACTTCACCTGGACTAGAGTGGAAAAAAGAAAAACGGAATTGTCTTCTTCATCTTCATTGGAATTAACAGGATCTTTTTAAATTTCGTCTGCAGTTTAAGTCCAAAACTTTAATTACTTTTCATTACGCTGTCAAAGTCAATTGTATTAATGTAGGTGTCAGCTTGAGCGTGCTTTACATTCTGCGCATATTTAAGCCTGCACTTACACTAGATTGTTTTCCTATAAGTACGGTTACAAATATAATCGCATTCCCTCGATGGGAAATTTCAATGGGGTCATGTGTTGAAGGTACCGTGGGAAACCGACCAAAGTTAAATAAACTACGCTCTGTAATTGGTCAAGGAAAACCCTCTCTCTCAACCAATCAGATACAAACAGAACTAACCACTACCTAGTTGTCTGCGTTTTCCCGCGTTTTGGGTTGCCCAAGTGTGATCACTTTGAGTTCTCATTGCTTTCTTGAATTGTTAAACGGAGTCCTGCTTGGCTGTGGCAATTTGGGTTAGGGTTACGACGCTTTTTCGAGAGGCTCTCTAAACAACGATGCTTTTCGATCAATAAAGAGGACATTTTGTGACTTTGTTGGAAACTGCACGATACGTTAATTGTTCTTAACTTGATTGACATTTATAAGTGATTTCGTTTATCTATACATAACGGAGTTAACCGAAGCGTTGTAGTTAAAATCACTAAATCGTTAAAGTGAATAAACCGTGACTTAATAATGAAGCGTGGTACAGCTTTTTCATGTTTTCGACAACTTGCCGCATCCCATTTTACCGCATGGTACGAATTTTTGTTTTATTTTGAGGTTTAGATACGGACCTAAACTTCACTTACTCACCTACTCTATTCTGATTTGCTCGTGACGTTTGGTTATTAGTCTACAATCCAGACACAACTGTGAGTAATATACCAATGTACTGCCGAGAAGTTTATGCCTGGCTGGAAAATCATTGGTATAGTTGTCGAAGAAGCGTGTTTGGGAGCTAATACAATTCCAAAAGCTAATAAAATGATGCAATTCTTTTGACCATATTTGTACGCCGCATTTAATATAGCTGATTCACAGAGCTGACTGGAAATTGCATCCAAATGGGGAAAACTGATTCTAGCGAAGATTTCCAATCAAAGTGCATTATGAAACCTCTACATGTCAATTCAATATTTAACTGAGAGTGGTTCGTATTAGAATTTACTGAAGTTAATTCTCACTACCGTGAAATATTCGAGTGAATTATTGCCGAAAATGCATCAGAAACTGTCTGTTGCCAAATCAGAAGTGCACCTCGGATGGGTGCGGTCTCTCTTGCCTCACCTTCATAGGCAATCTTGTTGCGAAAAATAAACACGCCCCAAATAAGATGGACGATGAGGTAGACTTCGCGTGTAAAAATAGAAAAAAGCTTCCTGTCTACTGAACAATGGTTTGAGTTAAAGGATGATCACACAGGAATGCATTGCAAAAAAGAACTCGGAGTGCCGCCAATAGAGGTCGAATCTAAGACCTTTCGATGAGTAGTTAGGATGCTCTACCTCTGAGACAAAAGGAGACTCGTGGCAGCCTGGGGCTGTTTAACTGGGTTCATAGTGACAAACTTCCTGCACGTGATGCTTCTGCGCTATAGATATGGCAATTTTTGGTTTAAATCATTTTATTAGGCTATCAAAGGACGAGAACCACACGCTATACAATACAAAAATTGATTTACAAAGTTTAGAAATTCAAAGAGAAGACTCGTGCAAAAAATATTTTGGGGATGAAACATTTTCAAATTACCTATTAGATAGAAAATGTCTTAATTATGTAAAGTTAACAATATTGTTCAGTTTATCATACGCCTCCACGCATCTCACCAATATTATATAAAAAGCGACCACTGATCTAGGAATTTCATCTCACCGAGCCCCCAAAATTCTTGGTGCGAAAGTAAAGAAAACTTTACTCTCGAACACAACTTAAACACTTGTTTGAACAACTTGATTCCATTGAATGAACCCAAGGGGCGGAAAAAGATCTCCCCGAGCGGACAAAATTATCAATACTTAGACTGCTTTCTATTAAAAAAGTTTCTTGCAAACTAAATAACCGTGTCTAAATTAAATAATTTTGCGCATTTATATGCCTACAATTTTTTTTATTATCTCGAAAGTTTAGTGGGCGCGTGGTCACCGTAATCCCTTGTGTTAAACTCAATGTTTTACAACGCAACAGTATTTACCTTACACTCACATATCTTTTTTGTAAATTAAAAAAGAAATTATTGAATTTCAATTGCGCTAGGAAACAAGAATAATTAGGACTTTGGGTTTGTTTTTAAGTCTATTTCAACGCCAACGAGGTAGCCATGAGACAAGCAAAAACTGTCAGCACCATTTTGGGTTTCACTTCAACCAGATCGTCGGGAAGGGCGTAGGTCGTGGCACCAATCTTTCGGGCGACGCTCAAAGCGTATTTGGCATTCTCCTGTTTCTCCTGAGACACATGACAGAAAGGGAAAACATTTAAATTTCACCATCTTGTAGAATATTCACCGGAAAAGGTGGCACTGAATCACAATACCATTACTCCCACAAGGACCCAACTACCCATTAACTCGTGTTTAGCTTAAACAATTTCTCACGGAGCATGTTTTGAATGTTTCAAGTAATTACCCACCTCGACAGTTCCTCCTGAAGATACCATGTCATATTCCACCATTCCAGGTTTGATGGCGTCAACAAGATCCAGAACTGGCAGGCTGGTGCTGATGTTGGGATCCTGGAAGCTTGCGATGCTGCTTGTTTTGTTTGCTTCTTTTAACTAAACATAATTCACAGATCACAAGTAAATACCTCTTCAGTTCTAAGCAAGTTCGAGGTCCGTAGGATAAAGTACGGCCAGCCTATCCCTTTTTCCCTTCATATTATGACCCGAGCTAACTTGCGACCAGGCCCTCATCACCAGGCCCTCACCATTGGTGTTTAGGCATGAGCGTTTCTTTGCCCGCGGGAAAGTATGAGCCCTCGAGCAACGTGAGCCAGCAAGAGATTTGCAAGAGATTTGCAAGAGATTTAGCACTGAGTACCAGGCCCTCGGGAAACCTCTTACAGACTTGTCTCAAATCTTCCGAGGGCGGAAAAAGGTGCGTCCTGCAGCGCTAACATGAAGACCCGAGCGCGAATAGTACGAAGACACGAATTATCATTATCATTATCTTTAATTTGTGATGGAATTTCTTTTCGTATGGAATAGCTTCAAATGATTGACGCACTTCTAAAGCACAACACACGGTCGAAGTGTTCCGTCTTTTTCACTTACTTTTTCGTTCACCCATTCAACAATGTCTTTATCCTCAATCTTTTTCCCGTCTTCTGTCAACTTTGAGAGCAAGGCAAGGGTGTACGCTCTCATCTGCTGCCACACAACGGCTATCAAAACAAGGCTTATCGTCAATTAATGCAAAACAAGACGAGTAACAGGACTAGGAAATTGACCAAGAATGGGTGGGTGAGTTGTGATTTCTTTGGCATCTACGAGGGGGAGTGGGTGGGTGGGGATGGTTTATTGGCCTGATCGGACTTCCCGTGTAAAGTGAAGTAACAAGGTAATGTGATTTTTTTCTTCTATTTAAATGCAAAACACTTTTCTTCTTAATTAAGCAAATGGTCTGAATCCTGGGGTATCATTCGGTCGTGCTGTTTGATGGTCCGGGTGGGAGAAGTCCCGAAATTTACTGATGTCTGTGGCAATAACTGATGTTACGACAACTATATCGGAAGTCATCATCAGAGACAAGTGAACAGTTGTTTGTCCTTCTGTTTCTTCTGCTAAAGTTGTCGTGATCATGGCGGGAAGCGAGAGAAGTTCTTCTCGAGAATACTCTCATCGTGATCAGGATATACGATCATTTTTTCTTGGGGAACAACAACAATGGCCCTTGACATACCATCAAACATTGAAGAACTTTTTATAACAGAAACAAGAGTGAATAAAATTGGTTGGCAAAGAGGACTTGGTTCACAACGGGGAAAGTAATGTAATGTTTGAAAAGAAAAAAATCACCAGGCAGTGTGGGCAATGCAGGAGGAAAAATTAAACAAGTTGGTTTTTTTAAAGTCCGCCTGTCCAAAAACTGGGCTAAAATGCGAACTTTTTATCAGGAGGACTTATCTGGGAGATTTTTGCAACAGCTTAAGATAAAATCTATTTCAGCTCGCTTCCTATTTTAAGTGTAACACTGCTAGCCTACGTATGGCTTCAAAAAAGAATGGTTATTTCTTGACTTAAATTTAGTCTTACCAAGAGTTAGGGTCTCGTTGCAGTCATGAATATCTTGACCCCCAATCCCAACCAGTGAAAACTTAAATGTCTTTCCAACTTCAACAGCATAGTTACAGTTTTCTAATTGCTTCATTTTACCACCCATCTGTTTGAATGGAGGACGGTTGACTTTGTCCCAATCGACACTGCCTGGCTTCACGATATCATACAGCTGGAAAAAGTGACAAAATGTAAACTGACTGCAGATCCACGCATAACACAGGGCAGTTTTCAGTTAATTGTCAAAAGTAATCTTGGATTGCTTTGGTATTTTTTACTTTGCTCTGTGATTGGTCCACACAACTTGTACCACCATCTCAACCAATCAGATGCCATACTGACTCAATCACAACTTGGTCACCTGCATTTTCCTGCACTCAAGGCGGTTGGTTTGTTTTTACTCTGAGTTTGAATTGGTTCTCAAGGTTATTTTTCTTTCTCTGAATAGCTGTTGGTATTACTTTGGTTTTGCTTTTGACAACCCATAATCAAAAAGCACTATTATCCTAATTGCTCTTGTGCAGGTCATTAAGCGTAATGTTATCTTTTCAAAAGCAATGCTTGTGTAAAAAGCAAGTAGGATCACAAGTGCACCAGAATGGCAGCCAATGACAAAATGTTTCACTAAATTTAAGAGAAATACAAACTTCAAAACTAACCTGTAACAAAACTAATCCATTGCAAAGATCCCTGTAAAGATTGTTCACATAGGGATTTACACCAATGCTGTTCATCCAGTTACGGAAGGCTGTAAATAGATCATCACATTTAACCTCTTAACTCCCAAGATCTAATTGTTAATTCTCCTCTCAAGCTGCAACACATTCCCATGCTCATTAGCTGAGAGAACTTAGTGCTACATCAATATAATAACTGATACCTGATAAGTTTGAGTATTCTCTTTACCTGTGTGCTGGATAGTGCGTGTATATTGTAAGGAGAAGTGACATGTTAATCACTTCTAGAAGTTAAAGGGTTAATTAATAAGTTCATTTTTACATCAAATCACAGTTATAATTAATTTCAAATGATTAAATAAATTTCATTATCCCACAGTGTACACTGAAGATACAGGTGTATATGTGTATGTACACCTGTACATTGTACATCTATCAGCAGAAGGACACAAAAGCTCTCAAAAATGCCATAACACACTACAGACACTTAAAATAAATTTCACATACTTCTTTCTTCTCTTGTTTCCTCACGTAGTTCTTCAAGTTCCTCAGTCTCCTCAGCATCCATTGGAGGCAGGGCAGGGTAACGGTTGAACAAGTTTGCAACAAAGGCCATGTTCAACTTGGAGTTACCTGCTACAACATCCTAAGGGAATGACATGTTGATATGGGTCAGTATCTTAGACAGGGATTGCCATCTGACCCCAAAGCCACCCCTCCAAAGATTCAAATTTAGCTTTAAATTAAGCACTTTAAATTTAGGCTTTCAGTACACCTGCACACACATCTCCAACCCAATGCAGATGGTGACCAACATGTAAATGTACCTACAGTATCCAAGGGTCATTACCAGCTTTCAGATCACACCTTTACATCAGTATCAGTTTGAAATGAAATCAATAACTGAATAAATGACCTTGAATAATTTTCCTTAAAGAACTCAGAGCTGTCAATAAGGGCCAACACCTAGCCAAACCTGTGCCTGGTCTGCCATCTTTCCCCATTTGAATTAAAGTAAATTAAACTTTCAACATAATCAAACATCTTACCTTTGCTCGCACAAACTTTCGGCAGCCGATTCGATCCGCCATTTGCAGCGTTTTTTCAGCTCTCTTGGTATGATCTTTTTCCTACAATTAAGTCAGAAAAAAGCTTAATAAAAATTAAAGCTTCACTAACACTCTTTTATTGACAAGTAAACTCATTCTACATTTTATTTATCAGTAAATAACTTACACTCATTGGTCTATTGTCAACAAAAACCTCGGGAGGAGTGATCTGTCTCAGTAAGACTGAGTAACATTCAGAGTCCTACAAAGCAAAGAAAGGAAGTTACAGAAGTAAGAGAAAGTCAAACACTCATTTATCTTCCAAATTGTGTTGAAAACATCGAAAATGGCTCTCATGTAAAGGTCAACACTTGCAATAAATGAGATCAATAAATTTCATATGGCATTACCTTGATGTCCTCACTAAAGTTTTTCACTCGTCTATGGTGGCCTGCTTTTTCCAAATGGTAGTTAAACCATCTTAACAAGATTTCTTCAGGCGAGAGAGCCATCAAGTCTTTCAGTGTCTCTCCCTCCCTCAGCAGACGGGCCAAGCCAGGTACATTTGTCAGTGTGATGTTTGCAAACAAGCCAATCTAATTTTTCAAATCAATAAAGTCATTGTTATTGATAGATTCAAGAAGAAGGGACTTGCAACTTGGGCTGTAAACTGAACTAATTGTATCAATATCAGAACAGATTCTCCTGTTAATAACCTTGCAGAGCACAATGAATTACCCCAAGCTTCAAGCTCAACTTTTTCAAAGCTGACATTTGGTGACCTTAAGTCATTTTATGAGTCAAAGTCCCCTTCATCCACGAATGTTACTTCTTGATACATGTTACAAAAAAGCATGTAAATTGTACAACAAAACTAGCCCAGGTGATAGTTTTAACCCTTTAACTTCAAGGTAATAAGAATACTCAAACTTATCAGGTAGAGGTTGTGATCTTACACTAAATTCTCATGAATAATTTAATTTTACAGATGTGTAGCGGCTTAAGGGGAGAATTAACAATTGTATCTTGGGATTAAAGAGTTAAGAGATCAGCTCAAGAACATTATTACATTCCAGTAACAGGTGCTTAATAATGAAAAACAAGAATGCTTAGCTTTGCACAATAGAAATATAAATTACAGACACTACACAGCAAACCCACACACTTACTCTAATGATCTGCCACAGCAAACCCAGTACAAGATGAGGCTTTCCTTTCTCAAGATCTTCTGCTCCAATGTTAACAATGTTGCAACCAATGGATCGCGCAGAATTCAGAGCCAATGTCATATTTTCATGAATCTTAAAAATGGTCAATTTTCCTCCCTTTGGTTTGTTAATGGCACGTTCATCAACTGTGTCAGGTACAGACAAATTGATCATTTTACTGAAAATAAAAAAAGCTTCCATTGGAACAATGTTCAACCGAGTGTTTAGAATACTCAACCAATTGACCCCAAAGAGTGACTGGAGTCTAATTCCTACTTACAATATCACCCCTAATCACACTAACACCTTCGAGGTCATCAGTGTGAGGGAACTGATAACCAACCAATAAAGCCGTGGATCATTTAAAAAATTATCCTTGTCAGAACCTCAGAAAGTATATGGTGAACAGTATGAAGAAGATGTATATTGATTTTAGGATTAAAGACTGCATTGGTTTCATTTTTCTTCAAGGTGTTATTAGTATAGAAAGTACCACCTTCTCCATGCATTTTATTTAAACCCTCATATAAAAAAATTTTCAACATGTTATGTTTTCTTCATTTTCTTTAAAACTCATTTTGGTACTAAATTGATATTTAGCTGGATTGTTGCTTACAATAATTACTCAGTAGCCCTAATAGAGATGGCTTGCTTTCATCATTTCTAAGATTACTGCTCACTGTTTTACGCAAGAAAGAAACTAAGAGCTCCAACCAACAAATCAGCCTTTTAATGACAAAGTTCTTCCAATTCAAATCAACCAAAATTTCATCAAAAGATTATCACTTTAACCCTTTAACTCCCAAGATTTCATGAGTAATTCTCCTTACTGTCTGCCATACAATTTATGTGATGATAGTTTGGAGAATATGGAATTGGATTGACCAATAATCCCCTAATTGATAGTTTTCTTTATTCTCATTACTTTTCTGCTTGATATCATACTGATAATGTAAGGAGAAATTCTGTCTTGGTCACAAGTGGGACATAAAGGGTTAATAAATGATTGGTTCATTGTATTGATACCTTGTTCTTTAGTGGATCATACACTGGAGAGATTGAAAAAAAACCTGAATGACATAACTAGTCTCATTTCAGTAGTCATACCAGTTTGTAACACAACATTTTCCTCCCCTTATCAAGGAGAGCATCTTACAAGGTGAAGCAGCATGTCACAGGAGAGTTAATGTACTTAACAACATTACTCACCAAAGAATGATTCCATCATTGATCTTAACAAACAAGTCTTGGGTTGCAGGATCCATTGGCAAGTAAGCCTTTGCCTCTGCATCATCTTGCAGGGCAGTGTTGATCCAGTCGACAAATGCTACCTTTTCAGCTTCTGCTAATGTATGCTTGGTGCCTTCAGCAGAACTTTCAGATGTCCCTCCTGAAATCTCTACTTTCTCTGTTTTCTTTATAAGTTTCTTGAATTCTGTGCCTGCTGAAAATTTCTTGCTGTTTTTCTTGTAAATCTGGGTGAAAAAATAGGTGGAATTTTTACACCCTCGCAGTACTATTACAGGTAAAAATTTCAAAGCAGAGGCCATGAAAATTTTTGGTTAACTCTTTACACCATAACATCAGCATGCACATTCTCCATACTATTCTCTATACATTTCCTAAGGTTCTGATAAGGAGAATTTGTCAAACAATCAAGGGCTTCTTTTCTAGTGATCATTTCATTGATACTCATGACCTAAATGTTTGATTCAGGGCAATATTCTAAGGAGAAATTAGATGCTAATCACTCTTGGGGGTGGGGGGGGGGTTTAAAGGGTGAAGTGGTTATTATTAACCCTTTAACTCCCATGAGTGACCAAGAAAGAATTTCTCCTTACTATATCTATACAATATCATTCAGACAAGTGATGAGAATAAAGTAAACTGTCAATTATGAGATTACTAATTGATCCAATATCAAATTCTCCAAACTAACATAATGATAATCATTTGGCAGACGGTAAAGAGAATTACTAATGTGATCTTGAGAATTAAACAGTTAAGTTAGTTACCCTACAATTCCCAAAAGTTGATCAGTAATCCTCCATTCTAACTGGGCACTCTTCAGTTGATTGTTTCAAACCCCGATAATAAAAACTATTACATCAGCCAATAGAAACAAGACATACCAATCTGGTTCAATATTTGATTTCTTTGGACATTCAATTGAAAATTCCTGTCTCAAAAGCCTTGCAAAGAATGGACTTCAGGTAACTGACAAATCTGTGATCTACTCAATCATTAACAGTTATCCACCAAATGCAAAGGTAAATTTCCATGACTTTCACCAACACCAAAGTGAATAACTGTTTTGGTAAATATATGAACCACACAGAAACTGAAAAAATCAATTTTCTTCTGTCCGTATATATCACAAAATGGTCAGAAATTGAAGTTTTGAGGTACAATTTTGACTCTTCTCTGCTAATCACCTCCAACATAGCCAATCAGCATGCACAAAAAGCACCATTCACCTGTGTGCTTTATACTACTTGAGAATATTTGGCAGAAAATTGGAGTTGACTCTCAACCCTTTTTTTTTTTTAAATTATGTTTATTGTCACTACAATTGACTTATATCCTGACTAGTGATGTAAGGAGAAGACGGATCTGAAACTTCACTTGAAGAGAACAGAGGTCACACCTGGACTCCCATGACAGGTGTAAAGACAAAACTTCTCCAGAAAATCAATGTAAAGAATTTTGAATTCAGAATGAATATGGGCTTTCCACGAACGAAAAAAAAACCAAAGCAAATTAACATCATTGTTAGCTTTTGACATGGATCTGGCGATTAATTGCATTTCTGAGGGTTGACCATTAAGGAAACAGAATTTGAAGTCTGCCAGTCATGTGCGATGAAGCAAAACCCACAACAATTTCGTTTTCACCGATAGTAATTCATGCCTTCGAATGAAGATTACTGAATACAACCGTAATCTTCTCTAAAATGCAGTTAATTATCTATAACTTGTAAATTTACATGCGAAATATGTTGCAGAAGTAATTACTCCCAACCCATTAGAACGTTGATTACAAGTGTAACACTTCGGAAGGTAAAACAAACTTTGGTATTTCATGGCGACCAAATGCACATACTCGAGCTTCCACTTCCGATATTCGACAGAAAATTGTCGCTTACCTCCAAGAATTCTGTAAATTCGACAGTCCCGTTTTCGTTTATATCCACTTCTTTAATGATGTCTCGTATCTTGTAGCCGGGTATACTTTCGCCAAGAGCTTTCATCACTTCTCCAATTTCAGAAGTCGTGATATGGCCATTTTTATCTAAATCGAACTTTGATGAAGAAGACAGAAGTCGAAGTTAATATTGCTGTCACCGACACTAATCTCAAGCAAAGCTTCGAAAGTTACACACAATATTATAGTAGAAGAAGTTTGCGGAACCAAAAATCGGCATTTACAGATCCCATTCTCGTGCAATTTTCTTCCATAAAGTATAAAGCGCGATTTGTTTAATAAAAAATTCGATTTTCAGGCAAATTATGAAGTTATGTCCAAGGGTTAACCAGCCATTAGTAAAAAATTACGGAGAACCAAGAACACGACTTGGACGTCGTATTAATGAGAGAATAAAGCTCACCTGGTCGAAAGACTCGCGAATCTCAGCAAGTTCTTCTGGAGAAAGATGAGGTTCTGTCATTGTGAAGTGGAGCACAGTTCAAGAATTTTAATTTGAAAAATGTAGAACAAGGAACAATTACGACTCTCAATCGGAAGAGGACGAAACTGATAGAGAGTGGGCCGTGCCGTGTTTTAGAGCACAGCACTCTTCCCTTTTGATAAGAAACACTGCTATTGGATGAAAATCAACATGATACTTAACCCCAACCAAATTTGGGCAACGAATTGTATCCCTGGAGGTGTTTTCCCGATTGTTTAAGCGTTTCCCGTTCCGTTGAATATTGCGCTTTACTAGAGAGGGGCATTAAATATTAACTTCGTACAAATTGCCTAAATTTGGACATGCCAAGAGTGTTCCTCTTCAACCATTGCACTATACAGATGCTCCTATTTTTGGGCGATTTAAATGCAGGAACCCTTATCGTGTCGGAACATAAACATTCCTCTGTAGCCACGTGTGACATCTTTCGCTTTTGCCTAGACATGTTTCCGAAAAAAAAAGAGCTTTTTCAGGTTCGCTCCCATATGAACTTGAAAAATGAAATATGTTTAACACTTCATATTGTCAACGCGAGTTTTGTCTTAGAGCACACAAATTGGAATAGAGATCTTATATTTTACGGAGGTCAACTGTCTTGTTTGTAGTGCCAACAGACAGCGCAACAGTAAAGTTCGCAAGCGATCTACTCGCCGGAAGACAGATAATTTCCATAAGTATTGTTTATGTTCGAGTATTCTTGTCTTTATAAACCGAAAAAATGCGCGCTATTGTTATCTGATAACAGCAGTGAAAAGAAAATAAACATGGATCCAAGTTGCCTAAGTGACATTTGTTAAATCAACTCTCTTTAAAATTATGTAGATTTTATGCAACGAGATCATAATAAACCAGCTGGCTTAATTAGCCTCCTTTAAAAGTCCGAGTTCTAAAGCGAAAGCTTTTTTTTCTTGTTTTATAAAAGATAAATTGAGGAAGACCTTACGGGGAAAAAAATTCAACTAAAGCCAAGCGCTAAGAATTGTTTAAAAATTCCTTTTGGCATTTCATGGAGTTAAGCGGGTTAGGCAAAGGTGTTGATTTAAGATGCAGTATCCCTCCCACTCACGTATTATTAACTAAACGATATGTTTTCCAAATCGAACTTTGTGGTGAATAACTGCAGCTAACCTTTGATCTTCCTTTTTTTGTCGAGATTTACAGTTAATTCTTCCTAGCGAGCTTTATCTAATTGACAAGGAGGGTGCAGTTTTCCCCCAGATTGGTTCGAAAAGAATTGCTTATATAGTATTCCTTCTTATTCTCGATTCAAAACCTGCAAAATAGTGGTCAGCAGTCACATTGTTCAATCAAACAGCTGCTGAAAAGGAAGAAATTCCGAGACTGTTTGAGACCAGATTAAGTCTGATCCTGGCGTAAAAAGAAACATAGGTAATATGATCGATGTCACGTCTCATCAGTTTTGTCCTGTTTAGACTACATATGGGATGTGCGGGATGGAGTCGCACATTCTCCTCACTTGAAATTCTTTGTTCTACAGCTCTTTCGACGCGGCCTGTTTGTTTGACGATTCATATACCGAGGTTCGTGTGCTCCTTTACAGGAACGAGTATTTGACTGCCGAAGACTTTTCTGGGCGGTATTCTGAAATCTCAGTTCTTTCAGAGAGATACATTTGACGTTTTCATAAAAAAATGGTAAAAAAAACATTTGAAAATGGTAATAAAAGAGCAAAAGAAGAAAAAAGCCAAACAGGAATTAATTAATTCCTATTCAATAATTTTTTTTTAATATATGCTTTTTTAAGAGAAAATGAGTGGAAATCAGTTTGAATAATACACACACACACACACACACAGGATCATTTAATACCAATCCAGAAGTGCAAATGGTCAAACCTTTCATCGAGTAACTTTCGACCAGGCCCTCTCTATTTGCGATGCAGGGACGCGCGTTTCTTTGTCCGCGGAATGATTTGAGAGGGGTGGAGATAGGTTTGCCGCGGTTTGGCCGCTCTTGCCGTGGCACGATAATGTAAAAATGGCCACCGTAAAGAGTTTCTAAAGCTGACGTTTCGAGAGTTAGCCTTTTTTCTTTCGCCAAAGCATCACCACAGTTTCTTCAGAGGCTTCCCCCCCCCCCCCCTCCGTTGCCTAACTAGTTTCTTGACTAGCTGACAACTTCTCTGCCCAAATGAAATAATTGTAATCAGTGAACTATGTCGTGTAATTTGCGAATGAAACAATAAGGCGCGTCATGGCATAACATGAACACACCTAGATCTTCCCCTCTTGTTCTCCATGGTCACGCTCCTCTAACACCCTACGGGCAGGAAAGGAGGGCAAGGAACTAGCGAAAAGATTAAGGAAGAGTTACATTTGAAAACGCGATTAAAATTATCCATTAAACCGAGCTCATGCTCCATGTCAACAAACGCTTTTCATTTAATTGATTTGTTCTTGTTTTTCTTGTCACCATTTTCCCATCAATAGCGTAACTCCATTTTCTGCATATAAACACACATACAACCCACAATTCCCTGAAAAAAAAAATCAAAAAATTTCCAGTTTGGGGAGTTGAAAAATTTTTTCTGGTATTTTGATTGTTCTATCGATGTACAGCTTTCGGAGGTTGACGAGCTCGTTCAGACTCATGGGAAGCTCCATCAAAGGGTTTCCTTCTAGATGAAGAACTTCTAGATGGACTAGATTCCTGAAACTATCCGGAAGTCTTTTGAGTTGATTGTTAGATAATTCCAGTTGTTCTAAGTTCGTCATTTCCCCGATACTACTTCGTACAAAATCTGGCAGCTCTGTGATCTCGTTTTGAGAAAAATCAAGCGAAATGAGGCTGGGTAACTTGCAAAGCACCTCAGGAAAAATTGTGATGCCGTTACAATTTAGAAATAAAACTGTTAGGTTCTCCAAGCGATGAAACCAATATGGTAAGCATTTGATGCTGTTCTTACCCAGGTTCAACTCCTCCAAGTTTCGAAGATTAGTGATATTATCTGGAACTGACTTCAAGGAGTTGCCATTGAGATTTAATTTTTGTAACTCTACTAAACTCAAGACTGGGTAAGGGATCGTGTTCAGCTCGTTGTTGTCCAGATACAGTACTCGCAGACATTCCATTTCGGCAATTGAGTAAGGAATGGTATCAATCACGTTACGTCCCAGAAATAATTCTCTTAGACGTTTAAGCCGTTTGATCTTCTCTGGCAGTTCTTTAATCTTGTTTCCCGCGAGTGAAAGATTTTCCAGATTTTCCAGGTAAAAGATTTCCCCCGGAAAGAATGACATTCCGTTATTTTCTACGGAAAGACACGTGAGCTGCTGGAAGTTTTCAAGCCAGTCAGGAAACGCGCGAAGATAATTTCCGTTTAAATACAAGCGCCTGAGATTGGAAAGGAATCGCAGGTTTTCCGGAAGCGAAACGAGTTTGTTGCAGTTAAGACTTATCATGCGGCATCTGGGAAGGTTTCCTATGGAGAGAGGTAACTCTTCAATTTGGTTGAAATCAAGAATGAGTGAGTTTAGATTTACGAGCTCGCACACTGTTGGGGATACAAACTTAAGCTCTTGCCAACTAAGGTCGAGTGTAATTCGTCCGCCAATTCTTTTCACTTCGGGGAAAAGTCGAGTGACGCTCAAAGGATGTCCGAAGTCATCCATTACATCTTCAAAACTGGAACCTAGTGACACTCCAGGCTGCGAAACCGCAGATTCAAAATCAGAATCGACTCGCCAGCCTCTCCAAGTGTAACGAGACCCTTGTTTCGCAATCTTGGGCTGCTTTTCCTGCTTTTGGCGCTTTGGCAGCTTCACGTTAACATTTGGCAAAAATCCTGCTTTCTTCATTTCACGGTACAAAATGCGCCACTTTGGGGAAGGACGGATTGCTTCACGAATATTTGCTTTAGTTGCCCGAGCTTTTCGCCTTGCTGTCTCCGCAGCACTCGGTTTGGCGTCTTCAGATTTCAAATTGAAAAAAGCATGACCTCCTTCAAAGATGTCTCTTTTCTCCTCGGAATGATTAAGATTTATTTCCGAAAAGACCATGGAGCGATCTTCGGCAACTACACTACGGTTAAACTTTTCGAGTTCTTCAAGTGGTTCTCCTGCCGCCGGATTGGGATCAACATCATTTAGTTTCCGCTTACTGACTTGTTTCGTGCGGGGCTCATGGTGCTTACATAATGTCAATGCTTTAGCATTGTTGCTTACATTCAGGCTGTCGAGTTCGGAAAGAAACCGATGTAACGCTTCCGGAAGCTCGGTCAGTTTGTTATCATCCAGGTAAAGCTCTTTGAGGTGAACTAGTTGATATAAACCGTGAGGAAGATGTTCAATTTCATTATCGCTTAAAACCAGAACCTCCATGCTGGTTAGCGAAAACACAGCTTCGGGAATGCTTTGAAGGCTATTACCTTCCATGTTTAAATAATGCAGTTGTGTTAAATAGCGGATGCTTGGAGGAAGATCCCTGATGTTGTTGAAGGCGAGATTTAGTTTCCGAAGGTGACATAAATGGCTGATGCAATAGGGCAGAGTTTCGATAAGATTGCGATTCAGTTCCAAGACTTCTAACTTAACCGAGGTACATATTTGCGCTGGAAGAAATTCCAGATAATTATTATTAAGATGAAGCTCTTTGAGATTGCGAAGGGTTGCGAATTTATATGGAAAAGTAGATATCTTGTTGCAGTTCAGATTTAGAACCTCAATAGTTCCTCTTTCGCAAACCTGCTCCGGCAGCGATTTTAACTTCAAAAAGCTCAAGTCTAGAGTTAGTTTACCATTCTCTACCACGACATCGGGCAAATTTATAGGTGATATGTCTTTGAAGTCATCTGGCCATGACATGTCTATTTGCGAAGTCCTTAAGTCGGGTCTTGTTTCACTTGCGTTTTCATCTTTCCCTAAACAGTTTCCCATTTATCGTAACGTACCACAAAATGGGATTAGGATCTTGGACCATTGTCTTCACGGGAGCACTATAAATGCCAGGTATGGTGTGTTTGCAAAGAAATTCTCACTGATTGAAAAAAGAACACGAATTCGTTCGTGTCATTCTCGCAATGCGCAAATGACTCGACAATTTTTTGTATGCCGCTTCTTACAGGAAATGCTAATGAGTTGACTGGTGGCATTAGATAATCGCCAATTGCGGCGACTCATATCTCATGACTTGACAACAAACAAGCAGGTAACACGTCTATAAGAGATCTTTATTTTAGTAGTAATTTCTTTAGTTATTCAAAGCCTTTTAACGTTTGTCCTCAACTACTGTGACATCATAAACCGCTCGATACTTTGGAGGGACCTAAAGGGGCTGTTGAGTTCTGAGTGCTTAAAAATGTGAAATCTATTTATTTGGGTGCAGAATAATTAAGATGTCGATATAACCCTTAAAGCGATCGAACTTTGAATCGTTTCTCTGACGGAACGCTTTACCCCTAAGATGGGATCTTTAAAATTAAATTCTGCCAACTTCTAAGTTTGATTATAACCCACGCCGGAAGATGAGCAAACACAATGATAGGGGAGGGGGGGGGGGGGGCAAGGGGGAGACATAGAACAAGAGTTAAGGAAGGATCTCAAGTAAAGAGGGGAGGGAGATTTGGCTACACGTGCGTCTGTCAGGCATTTGGTCGCAAAACCGAATGATTTATCATTCAAAAGTTATAACCTCTACCTGACAAAGAGACTGATCCTAGTCAGGGTGACGCAAGGGTCTGACGTTCACTTGGACCCAGTAAAGTGAACACAACATCACACGTGTAGCTACAAGAAAGAAGTATATTCATTTAATACATCAAAAATTGCGTAAAAATGAACACAACATCACACGTGTAGCTACAAGAAAGAAGTATATTCATTTAATACATCAAAAATTGCGTTTAACCTACATTTCTTCATTTGAATTAACTACAATGATAAAGAAAACCCAATATAGCCGGGAGAGTTTACATGGTGATCAGTGGTAAATACAGCGAGAATTGGCATACAAAGCAAAAAGCTCTTCATTCTGTACATCACACTAATTTTGTAAATAATCACAAATATCCATGCATCTGCATGTTTACATAAATACGAGCAACATTTGTACTTCTGCTGGGCAGTCGCTGATTGTCAGGACATCTTTTACCACGGACGAACGAGACAAACACACCTAATCATTTTCAAACTTAAACAAATAACACTCATCTTCCCAAAGTAGGTTTTGTGTTTGGTCTCGTTCTAAAGGCCAGAGCTTACGGATCAGAAAAGTGGTTCACAAGATACTTTTGTAACAGTGACTAAATGTCTCTTTCTTTCCAAATCCGGCAGTCTCTTTTTTTCCTGCCAATTTTTCTTAACTCATTTGCTACTTTTTCACAAACGAATCTCGCTACAGCAAATAAGCTGAACATGGGGCACACAGCAAAATCAACAAGCTTGGCTCTCCTCAGAAAAATCATTCTTGTACCAATTATTTTTAAACGACCTCTATTTTACGAGGACAACGAAAAAAATTAAAAAACTCTGGTGAGCAGGTTTTTCAGAAATATATTTTTTTCAATGCAATTGATCCGAAAACGTCTATACAGCTACAAAAACCATACTTTGACTTAATTTGCATTCGACCATCTATCCAAAGCTAGACAAAACGACTTCAGACTATCGCATTGTACAAAAGGCAGAGATATCTACTCCATTAAGGGCGATACAAAAATATAACGCGCTATTTATCTTCAGTTTTGAGCTGAAAGAGGGGAACGATGTATACAGTGAATGAAACTTTTGATTCCTTCTAAAAGACACTTTGAAGAAGTAATCAGAAGTAAACTGCCATTGCGCTAAGGTGGACAACGGACATAAAAAACTAGATAATGCCAAATCTTAACGAGTTGCTATGACTCTTAAAGAGGCGAAAGATGTTAAACCACAAGGCAATGTGAATGAATGTACAAAGGTGAGCTGTACACAATTCTTAAAGATGAACATGCGTCACGGAACAGTTGCGTGACCAAAGCCCTCAGCATAGAATGTGGTCCTTACGTGACATTGCTAACGATTGCAAAGTGTCATACACACAACAGCTCTTTAAGCAAGACACAATGCAGTTGTCACATTAGGAGGGCTAATTTGTACTTTAATTACGGAATGAAATCTGGAGAAGACGAATGAAAACTGCATGAATGTATGTAACGAATGGAAATATGCCCGCGTCTACTAACTAAAACCCAGAGGAGAAATATCTCATCCCATCTCATCCCATCACCCCACGCTGTCTTCCCAACCCCCTCCCCTCATAAGTGCTACCTGGGAAGATTTCCATACACAGGTAGTACCTTTTCTACTAATTTCAAGGCACAATCCTGCGTATCAGGGCCAGCGCCGTAACAGATTATTCGACATGTCTAATTGGCTGGTATAACAAACAAAATCTCGAAATTATTACTAGACCGAAAAAGCCTGTTTATTCCTATGGCGTTGATCATCAGAACTGCGGCTTTCTCTACGGTAGTGTGAGAGAAAACCCTTTACAAATCTCACACTTTGTCTAGCAAATAATAGAAAACATTTCGGTTCTCTAGATTATACAATACATTCCTACAAAATCATCTCACGGCCACATCACCCCTGAGTAGGCGGCTGTGTAGGAGCTACTGAGGGAAGACCCATGGAAGGCACCATATGTGTGACGCCCGGTTGAGCCATCGCACCAGGGTACGCTGAGTACACGGGTTGAAGGCCCCCCATGGGGAGGTACGCCGAAGCCCCTGTTGTAACCCCCGCAAGGGGCATTACAGGCATCTGGGGCATAACAGGGGGAATCTGGGCGTAAGTGTATTGTGGGGGCACGTTTTCGTAGTTGGAAAGCAGGCGTTGTTGCTGCACTAATTTGTCCTCGTTCACCTTCAGTTGATCTTGCTGCGCTTGTATTTGACGATGCAGCTCTTTCTGCTGTTCCTAAAATGAAATCGCAAGGAAGTGTTGTTTCTAAGGCAATCAAAAGGGTTTTTGGCATTCACTTAAAACTTTTCTATGAACGACTGGATATTTACTACAACATTTTATCCAGAGATGTATTGCTGGCTGGTTTCAGAAACGTCGAAGGAAACCAACACTGGATACACGCATCGAAGCATAAATACCTTACACTGCCTTCAAAAAGAAAAACGAAAAACACTTTCGAATTTTGGAGAGCACGCACTTGATAGGAAATGCAAGTGAGAATATCTTGGGGTGTAATCTGTTGTGCGAATTTCTTGCTATTGCATAAAATCATCACTCAATCGAATGCATAGTTTTGTCCACTGCGTGACATCTGTTAAATAACTTTACAGAATAGAAATGTGTGCACCGTTGTGTGACAAGAATTCCGTTCTTTAATGAAACCCTTGCGTGACACGGGAGTCCCGCGACACACCTGTAACTCGGCTTGCTTCAACTTCTGCTGTTGTTCTTCAAACTCCCTTTTCTGTTGTTCCAGCTCGAATTTTTGTCTCTGAAGCTGCTCCAGTAGGAAAAGCGTTTTGTCGTGTTCCTGGTGAGGAGAGAGACACAACGGTTAACTCCTTCAATAAAAAGAAAATTTTGCAAACTTCTTGCTCCGAACAAAATAAAATCATCAACGCCATGTCTAGAAGGGCGATTTCTACTCAACCTCACTTCAAAACCCTCAACTATCTCTCCCCACTCTCCCTCTCTCCATTTTGGCCAAAGTGGTTGATTTAAAGCCTACGCCTTTGACAAACGGGGGCTAATCATGTTCTTTTGAAGTCCGAAATATTAGCCTAGTTTAATGAGAGGTCCACGTTATGAACAACTATGGCGTAAGACACGTTTTGCCACGATATATTCAGAGCTGAACAGTTCACATTCTATTGAAAGGCGCTGAAATATTTCATGCATGAGGAAAGATCTTTTAAAACAATACGTTTACAAACAATGTTGGTTTGGCTGTAACGGCTGTGCCTTAAGCTTCCAGGTTACGCGATGGCTGTTTTTGATTAACGGCCACAGACACATCACAGCCACTGCTTCTTCCAAATGCACAATATTTGGTTTTAAAAAGCTAGCAATCTCAGTAACCCACCAACAAAAGTTCCTGCTGTTTCTTCTGTTCTTGCATAATACTTTTGACATCTTCGACGGAAATCTTTCTCTCCTGTAAAAAAAAAAGTCGTTACAAAAGACAAAGAGTTAAAGCAAAGGTCGCTATAATTGAAACTTACTCAGATATTCAGTACCCGAAGAAGAATAAAATATAGCACACAAATAAAAACGAAACAACTAACTAAACAGAACAAATTCAAAACAAACCAAGAAAGGAAAAAAGTCACCCGCACTGAATCCAAAACAACGGTCACTTACCCTCGGACCTTCTTCGTCATTTGTCGGCTGATCTTCGGCATCTAGCACTGGTGGGGGTGGGATAAACTCAGTGTCAAAGGACATCTCTTGCGGTGAACTCTGGTCCGTCTGGCTATTTGTAGGCGGCTTAACTTCAGGCTCTGCAAAGCTCTTAGGTCGAGGTTTCGGTGGAGGGGCACCTGGTTTCTTTGATTTCTGTCCAGTGCTGGACGTTCTTTGCCTGATCTCGGTCTCCTCTTTGGCTGCCGCTGCCTTGGCACCGGCAACGATAACGCGGAGCTCGCCATCATTCTCTGGTACCTCTTTTTCTTCTGATCGTTCCTTTCGTTTTTGCATAATAAACTGCCCAAAAGCAAAAAAAAGGCTTGGTTAGGGAAAAGATCGCGTTTTGAACAAGAGCAGCTCAAAGCTGAAAGGAATGAAAGATACAAGTAGCAAGAGGAAACACGAACACAAGAGACGTCAGGAAGGGATGCCAAGGAGACACTGAAAATGAAAAGCGAGTTGAATCAATTATCGTAGTGCGAACCAACGCAGACGAATCCTAATTTCAGTTTGCACCGTTTCTTCTAAGCAGAATTCCAGATAAAACAATCTCACTTTCAAATGTTATCACGCACGTACGGAAGAATTTTTCTGTTACAGCTTTGTAAGGCAGTTAAACCTCCAGAGGAAGGTCTCTCTTTTGTTTTACTATGGGGACCTTCAAGTTGTATTTGGGGCATTTATATTGGTTGAAAAAAAAAAAAAAAACTACAAAAGGCTCCCCTGACACTTACCGCCAATTCAGAACCTTTAGTTGTTACCTGCAAGGTTGGAAAAAGGGAAAGTAATTCAGCAATTGACTTGCTCACTTAATTGAAAAACAAGTCTGAACCAACCGCAAAACGTCTTTTACCATTAAAATCTTTAAAATACCTTCCAATTGGCTTTCTGCACTGAAAACTGACTAAACACCCTTGATCCATCTGCGTCACCACAAGCTTGTCTCAGCTGATCCTTTGTCATAGATTCAATGTCTTTAGCGGACTTGCCAGACAATGCCGCCACACAGCTGACAACAACAACAACAACACACACACAAAAACACAAATTAAACAGGCTTATTGTAAACTGTGAAGTCTTGGATTAGAACTAAAGCCATCCCACAGTGGTGATGATCAGACCACCAGATTGGGCAACATTTCTATCTATCTCCTCTTGTTTCGTAATACATCTTGAACAAGACGTTGCCTACACTTCCTCAAATTTTCTCTTCTCTTTCTAATTGCAGCGCCATTCATTGCAATCATTGTTTGAATGGCCCGCCATGGTTGTTCATTATTATGCATAAATGTCGCTGATTCTGAAAAAATGATTCCGTTTTGAATGTCGAGAACTATTTTCAGATGTTAGTAATGTAGGATTTCTATCGTCCAAAATTGTCGTGAAGAAAGGGTGACGTAATCTCGTAGACGGGAGAAATTTCTTCAATGCCACAGCACACCCAGGTCTTTCATGGATCATACTGAGAATAAACGCTAAAATAAAAATTAAAAAGGAACCTATGTCCGTTCCCAGCAGTTTCATTCTATAAGTGGCTTGATAGGTGCATGCCTCTAAAATATCTATTCTTTTAATTTTCAGCAACAAACCTGTCACTAAAACCTTTACTTTTCAACCACTCTTTGACCTGCTTTGCGTTTGAATCAGCTGTCAGATTAACGGTCGGTGTGTCTGTCACAATAGAATGGGAAAAATAAATTATTTAAGGGAGAGGAAAGAGGAAAGGGGAAAAAAGAAAGGAAAAGGAAGGGAAAGAGGAAGAAAGAAAAAGGGGAAAAGAGAAAGCTGATATAATGTTTAGACGCGGGCCAATAAAAATGAGATGCTTCAATGCGTTCTGCTCAAGAAGAGCAATCTAAAAAGACTCTCCAACTACAAAATATTCCGAGCAGGAACTCGTAGAAGAAAAGGAAAACCGAACAACACAAGTGACACCCGAAAACTTTGTTTCCGTTATATGAATGTCTTTCTCCAGGAAATTTATCACCAATCCTCTATCCAGTTTGAAAAGTATGTTACCAAACATATTGCAAGCGAATCATTATCTCTGAACGACGTAGTTTACCTCTAAGCTACTAAAGCGGTGGACTACGAAATGCATGCCACCCTCTCCCTCTAGGGGAGGAGAGAGGCAAGGGGGAGGGGTTGGTGGTTAAGACGTGAACTAAACAAAGACTTCCAGTAGAACACTCGAAAGAAAGCAGGTCAGTGTAATGTAGGACGGCTGAAGGACTGGGAAGGGACAACTAATGTAATGTCGCGACACTTTTCCCTAAGACAGAACAGGAACAACGAAAAAAGGCGGAAAGAACGAAAAATAAGATGAACGATGGCAAAAAGAAAACCCCTCACCTTTCCGTTGGGCTGTTGGTGTGAGTCCCCCCTGACTGTGAGTCATTCTTCGCTTGAGTTCATCGTTTAACATGTCTGCTGAGCTCACTGTCGAAGGAAGAAAACGGTTTTTGCTCACTTGAGAAAGAATTTCATTGCATAAAATACTGTGTAGAAAACAACAGGACGATAATTTCATCCCCTAATTTATTTTAACGCTCAATTTCTTTAATGACTAACATTCCACGAGTCAAAATATATCAATTTCACATTTCATCAGTAACCAGATCGCCCCACGGGACACAAAGGAACCAAACCTATGATCCTCGTTCCCAACATAAGGCTCGATTTCCGACTTTTTCTCTCATCCGGCCGCGTACAGCGGCTAGTCAATAGAGCCTCACACGAAATTCGTGCCTCCACGCAGAAGTCACACCTCATGCACGTGCGAGCTGCGTGTCCTCCTTATGGAAGATTCTTGTGTTCGTGTTGCTACACTTGCTCAGAGCCCTTTCACTCCCAAGAACTACGTATCACTTTTCACTGCCTGATATACATTTCATGTCACATATATCTTGAAATATCTTGTCATCATTATGCATTTAACCCCTGAGAGTGACTAATATCTAATTTCCCCCGTATCAAACATCAAATTGACGAGAATAAAGGAATTGATCATCACTGCTACTAAAGGAGCTCATGATTGGTCACCAAATTTTCCTGGTCGGTAACTTATGTCGAGAGTAGTATGAAGAATATGTATACAGGTGTTAAAGTGTTATACAAGACTCACTTTTTCGGTCACTGCAGGAGTTAAAGGGTTAAAAGGAAAACAAAACTTTACACTCACTTCTGTTCTGTTGAGCCTGTTCGCGTCTTTTCTTTTCCTCTTCTGGGTCAACTTTTTTCAGATTTCTTGCTTGGATGGCCTTGGTAAAGTCTGTAGCCACAGGCGTGGCTTCTGAAAACCAAAACATGCAAGTGTTTGACACAATTCTCCACCCAAGTAAAAATTTCAGTTTGAAAAGTAAGATGATACAATAAGAAGCAACGAGTAGATAACGAGCGAGCTTTCATTGGCACCGCGCGGCAGAACAAGCGGTAAAGCCGCGGGAAATGGGCCAGCTCATCCCTCGTTGCTTCGACGCTTGCACCGCTGTGTAGTGAGAGCCTGGTCGCAAGCTACGTATTTTAAATCATTTTTGAGCAAAAAATGTCTTCAATTAAGGAAAGGTACAAATTAGCATGGGAACAGAGATATACGCCGAAGAGTCGGCTGCGAACTAAGAGGAAACAAGGATGGTCGGAAATGGAGAACATTAAAACGGACTGCGAAGCAAACATTGGAAAATTTCAGGGTTTATTATATTTCCCAGGGCGCGCACACCATTACCTTACTCCTATCAGACGGAAGGCATCAAGAAACTTTTCACAAACCTTTCTCTTTCTCTTTCTCTTTCACCGTCTTCAAGATTACTGTTGGAGGGGGTGAGGTAGTTGAGGGAGAGGTGGAAGGGGGTTGGCTTGTGGGCACGGTTGGGTTTATCACCAGATGCGAGGGAGGTGCAGATACGGGCCTGTTCTGCTTGGATATTCCCACAGGTCGTAGCTCCACATGAGGAATCTTTGGACTCTCTGACACTGTGCCAGTTGCTGTCTCAGGTTTTTGTACCTGAAAATGTCAAAAACAAAAAACAAAAAAAAAGACAAAATTCTTATCGTCAGTACGCGAACGAAGAACAGGTTTTTCCTAGCGTCTACCGATCTGATAAAAAAAAAGGTTTCATTTGTTGAATGATTTTGTGTGTGTTTCTAAGTATCTTAGGTCCAAATATCTTAAAGGCAACTTACCAGTGTCTGCGATGACGTAACCAGCGCTGTTGGTACGGGTGGAGGAGCCGTTGTCGGAGGACTGGGAAGCAAAACTACAGCGAAAGTATTCACTGATTTAGTATTAAGAGGGAGGCGCGAGTTTTCTAGGCTAATTACAGAGAAAAGCGAACTACAGCCAAGTATTCCAGTGTTCAAACTATTGCTGGAATTCGTCACACGGGGATAGCGAAAGGGAGAGAATGGTGAAATCAAGCGGGGATTTTACGAAGGAAAAGGAAAAGGAAAGAAGAACCCGTAGGATGGATTGTACCCGTTCGACCTCGAAAACTGTAGGTAAAGTAACTGATAAGGCAATACTTTGTGACGTATCTTAACGTAGGCAATTTTTCAGTATTCAAAATTAAACCAAAAAAGAAAAAAAAAATGCTCAAATGGTCAGATAGACAAATAAGAACTCGGCCAATATCCAACCATCTTGACCTCACGCTTGGTCAATAACGCATATTTATTACCCGTTCGGTCACTACCACTTCGACACTGAGGGGTCACAACATAAAATACTTCACCTGTTTCTTCCACAATTGTACTCGGTACAAAGCCTATGGAGCCCTCAGCGTTTCTGACGCACCACCACTGGCGGCTATCAAGAAGAACCTATATTTATACCAAACCCAAACATTAAAATCCCGCTTCAATTAATGGCTTACTACTCTTTTTACTTAAAAGCAGTTACACTTTCCAATTATACTTGACAATCAAAACTCGTTGGACATTTGATCGTGATTAGTGATCATCCAGGGGAGGGTAGTTCTTAAAAGGACTGTCGTCCTTGAGAACGGCTTATTTTCCCACGGCGACCTGAGCGGAAGTCATTATCAGAGATAACGGAGGAGTTGTTTATCTGTCACTCAAACGTTTCAGGTCTAGTTTGTGAAAACCGATTGATCAGTTTTGCGCCGACATTATTGGCTATACGACGCAAGTGACGCTGTGATACGTTACTTTAGATCTGATGATCAGCTTTTCAAAGTTTCCGAGTCTGCAGGAAGTTAACAAGGCTCGGGACGGGTCACCTCAGCACAAGTGTCCCGTCCCGTTAACGGAAAGAATGACTTGCACAAGTTATCCTTTGTTATAATTAGATCGTTCTGTTGGGTGTGTTACGTTTGTTGGTTATGTTTTTTAAGTGAGCAAGTCGTTTGTAGGGCGTAGGTATTGTTGACATAACTTAGGAGCAGTCTGTTCAATGAGTACACAAGTTTTCCAAGGTGTTTCATAGAATCTCCTAGGCGCCATTAAATGTATGCAAAGAGGAAAAAATAAATTCTTACCGAAACTTCTTCTCCCTGGCGAACCGTCAGTTCTTTGCTGTTTCTTGCTTGAAAATCGTAAAGGACGCGCACTCTTCTCAGGCCTTTCTTGGGCGGACTATAACAAAGATAACAAGAGTTTCATTAAAAGCTGATTATCAGCCAACAAGCAGACTATCGTGTTTAGGTTTCGCCTTTACAAAGTAAGACAATTTTTTTTGGAGCGCTTTAAGAGTGACTTGAAAACCAAAGTTGTTAGAGCAGCCAAAAGTAATTTTAAAGAGCCGATAGGGAACTCAAGTAAAAAAATAGAGAAACTTTCCTATCAACGCACGTTATCAGTTTCAGCAGAGTTCGCTGTTACATCAATGGAACAGTCACAGTTGTTTACCTTGATGGCAGTGATTCTGAAGATTCTTTCACACTTGCTAGTCTTCTGAACTTGGCTGCTGCTGATAGCACCGCTGGATTGGCCAGGTTTGCAGCAGAATCATCTCCCTAGAAAGAAACAGACAAAACAAATAACCCCGCAAAATGATTTTATCCATCTTCTGGGCAATAGGCATAGAAAGTAGTACCCGACTAAGGGAAATCGAAGCAACCACTTTTCCAGAGGAGCCATCAAGGGAACTAACTTCCCTATGATTAAGCAACAAAGCATTCACCATAAGCTCTCTGAAATTTTAAGAGATCCCTTATAACAAGACAGAATCTTGACTCTCTCAGTAAAAGGCACAGTTTGTTTCAACAACAAAATGGTACCAAAATGGTAACAAATCATGATAAAAAGTTTCTGCGTTGAGACGTTTCTTCAATCACTTGACGTACCTTTCTGGATCCATCATTGAGTTGGGCCACAGCGGCAGCACTAGCAGCAATAGCGGCACTAAGGTTGGACACATCTTTACCAGCGATCACTTCAGGTGGAACCCAACCGTCCTTGAACACAGGATTGTATGGGGCGATAAACTGATCCTTGAACTGTTTGCTTGACCTGACAAATTAGGGAAATGGGAAAAACAAATCAATCTATCCACCTACCCAGGGGCGTAGGCAAGATTTTTCAACAGGGGAAGGGATAGGGTTTATTTTGTGGATGGTGGGGGGGGGGGGGGAAGGGGGGAAAAGGAGCATTACAAGATCCTTTGGTGCTGCAAAAGGCCACTGCTAAGTTCTAAATACCCTCACTTTCAAAACGAGGCCACATGCAAAACCTTTCTTGTAAATAAAGAAAGCTAAATCATTTTCAAGGCTGTGCGCATCTCGAAAATTACTATTCATTATTAGTTCATAACGAACAGAGAGGAGGGGTCACGTGCCCCGTAGTTCTCTAAGCTACTTCCTCGTAATCAATCTGTCAACCAACCAATCATTCGATTAATCGAATATTTTCAAGTTTTCCTGGTTTTTGACCAATCATTGCTCGAGTGATATCTGGGTCAACTTGCAATCACTTACAACAGTACGGTAGTAACAGCTCTATATAGGAATTCCTCTACAGGATATCACCGAAAATGTTTTCATCACAACGTTCCTCCTTAATTTCTATTTATTTTAAGAAGTTACTTAGGAATACAGCTTCACATACTTTGGCATCGTCCAGTTGGGTCCTAGAGACATCCATAATTCGGTTTCCTTTGAGGAGAGACAGTTCTGTAGCAAGTCTATTGTTTGAGTTGTAAGCAGAGGCACAATAACTGCTCTGGCCTTCTCGGGGCTGGAAAAAAAAATTCATAATCATAAACTATCACACCAATTTGTATCCCGAAAACCAAGATATCGTGATCAATTCACGTTATCTGGCAGAAGAGAAGAGAGTCAGACTGTGAATACCAATTGAAATAAGTAGCTGGCGACCTCCGCACGAGAGGAATTGTCCACGAGAGAATTTAGGAAGATAAAGTGGGCCTTACAACAGAAATCATGTCTAAGGAAAAATTGATCATCGGAGTAGATATCTTCGAAATCAAAATAAAACCTACTGTGTTTGTTGACTGTTTATCTAGCACAAGTGCCTGCGCGATAATTAAGCGAAGAAAATGAAAGATACCACTTACCCTCCTGTACAGCGAATCAACAACGAAAGGGGAACAAATAAATAGTGAACCAATTCAGCTGCGTTAGGATTGTGAATGTGTTGCCTCAGCTTGCCCTGTGTAAGAGAAAATTAAAGTATTTTTATGGCGCATTCTGATTGAGAATTGAATGACCTAAGCCAGACTAATCACGAGGGCCAATCAGTAAAAAGGAAACCGTAAAAAGAGAGCCAATGAAATTCACAACTGTGTTTCAGCTTTACATCTAATTGGTTGAAATGGTAATGCGAGTTTCGTAAAGCAGACACACAGCGAAGTGTAGGAAACCAATCTAATATAAGAGTATTTTCATTACTTATTTACAATTGCCTACAACATTCATGATGAAGGAGGGGGGAGGGGTAAGTTTCTAGAGAAAGTGTGTTGCTGCGTTGGTGGGGGGTACTACGAGATAATTTTATTTTATCAACTGAGTTGATAATGAAAATTAGTCACCGTAGAGAGTTTCTAAAGCTGACGTTTTGAGCAATAACCCTTCGTCGGAACGAAGATCTGACGATCCATGGTCCGCTTAGTCACAAGAACTAACTTTGTCACGCCACGCAAACAAGGCAACGTGACATGGTGTCCACGTTATACTAAAAGGAACACAAACAACTAACAAGTTAAGGTAATGTTGAAGACGACTTACCAACAAGATCAAGGCATGTTTTAATTTCTGAAATGCATCAAAGAATTCAGCCTCAGGCGGCGGGCGCGCTTCAAGTGACAAAGAACTTTCTGTTGGCATTACAATGACAAAAAGTATTCGTAAAGAAGATGTCACTGACATAAGAATAACATTTGAGATCGAGGTGCACTGATCTAAGATTCTAACTTACGTTTAACTTTTCCCTTCTTTTTCTGCAGCTTTTTCCAGGCCTCAGCCGATCTCTTTGTTCTCATAACTAAGTTCTCGATATCATCTATACAGTGGTTCAAGATTTGCTAGAATTAAAATAAGCAAATTTAATATTAGGCTCTTTTCTTTTCTGAAATTAGCAACTAAACTGGAAAGATTTGCCTCTTGCCACTTTGCGTAGTTACTGATCGAGCGTTATAAAATACATTTTATTTTTCCATGCTCTTTTACAGAGCACAATATCATCCAGGTTACATCTATTTACTGATCTGCAACCTCAGTAAGCGGGGGGGGGGGAGGGAGAGGAGGGGACGGGGGGAGAGGGGGAGAGGGGGAGAGGGGGAGAGGGGGAGAGGGGGAGAGGGGGAGAGGGGGAGAGGGGGAGAGGGGGAGAGGGGGAGAGGGGGAGAGGGGGAGAGGGGGAGAGGGGGAGAGGGGGAGAGGGGAAAAAGGAGGGAGGGTTTTAAATCTCCTAAGGCATCAAACCTGTGGCTGTAAGGAAGTCTTTGTTTACGTTTTTTGCTCATTAGCTCTTGCTCTTCATTTTCCTATCAAGCTACAAATGGTATTACATAATCGAAATATAGAACATATCTACCCGTCTCTGAACTTTTCATTCCAATACATTTTAAATTCTCTCGGCCACACGATGTTAAAAGTTAGAAATTTTGAAAAGAAAGTACGGGTACATTAGCAATTTCGCCACTCAGGAAGTTGGCCGTTTTGCAATAGCGAATGTTTCAGTGAGATTTAGACACGATAAGCTTCAAATTTTAAATGTTACTAACTCTGAGATGCTTTCTCGAGTTTTGAAATAATTCTCCTTCAAACATTTTATCCTTGATGAAATGGGATCAATGTCACCATCTCAGTAACTACGCACCTACCCCTCCCCTAACCCAACAACAGCCAACTGATAAAAAGTTCGGTAATGTTGGGTTAGGGGAGGGGTAGGTGAGCAGTTTCTTAGCTACTGACATGAATCATTGTCTCTTACCACATCTCTGTTTGTTCTCGCCTCCAACAGTTCCGCAGACAGTGTTTCGTCTGGAACATCGGAGGATGTTTCTCCCGCTTGGTATCTTGATGACACTTGTGGTTTTCCAGTTTTCTTCGGACTGGTATCAGACACGGCTGAGAAGGCTGCAATCGTTTGTGCCACAAGTGACTTTCCATACAAATCTAATCTCTCCTGGTCAACCCCCTAAAACCGTGAATAATAAGGAAAGGCCTTAGCTTTGCTTCATTTATAAATAATCTTTTCAGACAAAAACACCAAATAATTTTTTACAAGATTCTGACTGATAGAACAATGAAGAAATCTTTACCGTGGGGGGAGGGGGCGCTGGGTGTGTAGGGGGTGGGGGTAGTATGGCGCCTCCTTTTGCTGCAAATTTGTTTGGCATTGCCTACAAAAAAAAAAGATTCTTGTTATTTCTACGAAATTAAATTAATTACATGTAATAGTTTCACAAAAAAAGAATAGTGACTTGTGATCTTAGAGATTTAAAAAATCAGATTCATTCGCCATCTCGTGATAATTATTATTCACTCACTTGAAATACCCTTTTTTTTTTAAAAGAATAACATTGTCTGCAATTATAGGGCTCTCAAGAAAAACCCAAAAACGGTTCCCACCTGTAGCCTAGATTTATGAGTGAGAGAAATCGTCGAGTCGATTTTCCTTACAATTATCCTCAATAGACACGTTAAATACGCTCTCTCTTTTTAACGATTTGAAAAATAATGCAAAAAGACTACTTACGGCTTTGCTACTCGATGCTTTCATAATTTCAGTTGCAACAACAGCGGCCTATTCAAAAGCAAAAAAAAAAAAAGCTACAGAGAACTTAAATGCAATCTAGACCGATGATGTCCAATAATTCAATTACAGACTTTACCATTAATTTTAGTACAGAATTGTGAGTTACAAATTACATACCGGAACCCTGTCTGACTGAAACAGATGCATAGCAGCAAACTTATTCTCTGTTTGCAGAGTGTTAAATACTAACACACTGTTTAGGTCAGGGTCATCGCTAAAATGATGTACATGGCCTACAGTGTTCAATGAAAACACTTCTACTACATCCTGCGTGAAAGAAGAAGAAAAACAACATTTCAAAAGAGATTCTCTCAAGCAAGGTTCAATATCCAACTAAGTTGTACACTACCACCTCCTTATACAACCCTTCCTGTATCACAAGAAGAAATGACTGCAACTTTTATGTGTTTTATGAAATCCAACATGATCTATTTTGTCCATGTGTTTAACATGGTCAAAATTAGAAAGGCATATTAAGAAAATGCTTAGGTACAGTACCACAACAAAGCTTTAACTTGCAGTATCTTCATGGCCAACGAGGAAAAACTTTTCAAGAAGGAATACATGTGGAAGTCAAATTCATGGAATTTTCAACTGAGTCGTTCCAGAACATTTCTTTATTTTAAATGCATTCTGAATGCAATGCATCTCAGAGAAATGCATGTGTACAGTTTAAATCTTCAGGGGAAAAAAATGAGCAAATACTGAAAGAATATCTGTCTTCTATTCAAGTTCACTCGAATGAAATGAAGTAATGCTGAATACAGAATTCTTAACGATCTCTAATATATTACATATCAAAACAAGTTATGGTAATTTGCATCTTGACCTGTGTCTCCCCATCTAAAAGCACCACATCAGTGTCTGTCAATCTCATCTCCATCTCTTTTGTCCACTGGTTCCCTTTTGCTAACAATTCCTGCAAGAAAAAGGATCTTGAACATCCTGATAGAGCCCTTCTCAAGTACTAATAGAAAATGAACCCTTCAACTCCTGATCCATCTAAATTCTCCTTACAGTACCATTCCTGAATGAAAAATTCAGGTCACAGAAACAAAGGAAATGATCACAAACTAAAGAAGCTACTGACTACTTAAAACAAATTCTTCCTGTGGATACCTCAAGAAATCTATAGAGAACAGTATGCAAAATGTCCATACTGATGTTTAAAGTGTGTAAAGGGTTAACGTTAAGTAATCATAAAATCTTAACAAAATTTAATTTTCACTCCCAATACAACTTGGTCATCATTCAACTTACATGTGTCAATTGTGAATTTTTTCACTCTTATTTCTAAATTTTCCCAATAGTGCTAAGAGCTGACATTAATATTTTCTTTCTTAGGAAAATTTCCTTTGATTCTTAACTTCCTTGGAAACTAGGTAAAAATCAGTACATATATTAAAGGCAAAAATTTGATGTAAACTAAACCTTAGTTTGCCTAAGTCTCTCCTTTGCTGGAACTTGTGCTTCTTGTGCTGTCTTTAGGGTGAAGGATGAAAGATGCTGCAGAAAAATATGCAGAATTGTTTTATTTATCAAACAGCAGTACAAAACCAAGATCATTTCAACCTCACCCCATTCTTTACAAAGATTTAGTAAGAGCTTATACTCTGAGTTTATTCCAGAGGGTAGCTTTGCAAAATTCCCCTCATTCTGAGAAAAATGATGCTTAAAACTTATCGAATGGGGTGCCAAAAATTGTGCCTTAGGATAAGTACTATTTTTTAGTTCTATTCCTTTGATGTAAGGTATTTGAAAACATAACTTACAGCTGCCTGTAGATTGATTTAGCAGTTGCTACATGAAACACACTTCCAACTTCATAGCCTCCGACCTTCTAAATTGCCTTCTCATCTTCATTTTCTTGCTGATTGGACTTTTAAAAAAGTTCTAATACCTTTTAGGGTTACCTTTTCTTGTACTCCCTTCCTTAAAAAGCTCCCCCCCCCCCTCCTCCTCCAAAGGAAAAAAAAAAAATAAAGCTCGGAGCCCATTGGGCCCTCTTAAGCTAATTCTAAATGAAGCATATGTACCAACAGATCAACACTCTTGACTCAAAACTAATTACAATTGTCTACAACACTTAATGTCCCCACTTATCAAGTTCATTTTTTTTAATACCTCTCCATGCAGACTTTGCCTTAAAAATATTAATACTACATGAGGAACAAGGGAGAGAAATGAAGAAACAAGAAGAAAGAAGAGAGATCTAAAAGCACATGCCTCCAGAAGGAAATTTGTTCTTGCAAGAAACTGACTTGCAGCTTGAACAGGCTTCTTTTGATCTGATGGTGAAAGCAGATGATTATATTTCAATACAAATGATTTTTCAGAAGTTCCACGTTGGAAAGTAGTGAGTTACTATTTGAGATGATATCCTCTCACAAGCAGCAGGTAAGTGATCTGTTCTGTCCAACTCTCAGGACACCAGTTGTACAAATGTGTAAATACTTACCATCATGTGATCCCAGTTTAGGGGAGTTCTTGGGAGATCTTCCTGGATCAACATTATTGTTCTAAAAGAAAACAACCACAACAAAATAGTTTGAGACTGTTTCAGGGCTAAGTTCTGCCCTACATGAAGGATCACTGAATTTTCTAGAAAAAGTGTTTAAGACTGTTGACATTGAAGTGTTACAAGAGCCAGCTCACTTTCATCAGAATTAATTCAGTACTTACTAAAGTTTGAGGCTTTCCCTTGTATGAACCACTATAAATGAGATCAGGCAAGTACAATTTTTAAATTAACCTCATTGCAATTCACAGATAAACAGCTTTGGAGTCAAATAATTCTCCCCATATCAATTAAATGGTTGATTTTTTGTAAAATTTATAAATAATATACAATCATTTTCAGATTTTCATGAGCGTCCCATATAGGACTCTTCTTAAATTTCCCAATAGTTTAAACTTGCCACATGTTCAATCATATTCATCAGGAGGTTTATTTGGTTTTACCAAAAACCTTTGTCTCCTACCAGTAATTAGCATCTAATTTCTCCTCTTGTTATCATCCCTGAATCACACGTTAAGGTCAGGAGAATACAGGAAATGATCACCAACTAGAAGCTCTTGATTATAACACAAATTCTTCTTAGAACCCTAGGCTTATGTATTATCTTTTAAGTTCTGATAGGCCATTTGGGATTCTGTTGGTTTTGATTTTACAACTCAGACTTCCCTGTTTTCTTCCAGGAAATTTAAAGCTGCATGAACATATTAGCAACCAGATAAACACTGTTCATGTTCATGGTGAAAATCAGTAGCCATCAAACTTGCCAGAACTTATTTTAGGTTTTTTAGGTTTTTTTGTCTGACAGATTACCTAATAAAAATTAACAACAAGAAATCATGATTTCTCCAAATTGACAATAAGTAACTAAATCTCAAATAGTTTGGCTTACAGATGAATTGGTGATAAATCAAATGTGACAGATTTTCTTGCTTTGTGAGAGTTTTCTTTCTTGAGTCTAAAAAGTCATAGAACTTATCATTGCCTTGCACAATTGCTAGGTGGTTTAAGTCCAAATGATGAAAGAATCTGTGCTTGACATCTCTGAGTTTGGGCTCATTCAACTCTTTTTGTTCTGCTTCTTAATGCTCACCAATTTTGGAGGGCTTAATGAAAGGAGAGAGCTTGGGAATGAAGCTCTAAAGCCTCTAAATGACTTCAAAATGGTTTAAATTAGTAGGAAACCAGGAGAAAATGCTATTATAAAATTATGGAGGATTGTGAAGTGAAATCATAATTTCTGTCAATTCATCACTACACTTGAGTGATGCTGTGTTCATGTTAAAGCCTTTACAAATTGTGTAATTGATTTTAGAAAGAAGTTCTAAGACATTAATGATTACAAATATCAATGGAAGCCCATAACTTACTTTTTCTTTGCATCAACCCCATTTAGATTGGACCAGGAAGAGTCACTTCCAAAATTGTAGGGTTCTAATGACTTTAAAAAAAATATAGAATGCTTAACTTAATGGTCTTTCAACACAAGGAGAGTATTCATTTCAAATCACTGATGACAATTATGGTAGAATAGACATTAAGGAATATCAACTAAGACAAAACATATTTCAGTTCATTATGTATTCCATGTTTGGCTGAGATAGTGTTGTATTTGTCTGGCTTGGAAGGTGTACAATATCTGGAAATTTTGTTGATTTTTAAGTAGCACTGCACCATCTTGCTATTTTTCCTAAAAGTCCCAAAATATATTCTGCATACTTCTCACTGATTGCAGCACTTTCCTTCTCACAGGGTCCAACATTTATTTGATGGCGGCATTCATTTGTAATTTTGCTTTGATCTGTGGTGTCTAATCAAGGATGTAATTAAATTTTTAAACTGATATGGATCTCTGCAAGATAGGGCATGCCAATCTAACAGAAAAAAAATCAGAAAGATCTTGCAAAACACACTGAGCAGAATGGTGTTGAATACAGTTGTGAACAGCCATACTTGCAAAAATTGAATTTAAGGTTATGGAAATTTAAAGGAAAGTGTCACTGCAGGGGAGTCACTTCAAGCTAATAGTTCAGCGTAATAAATTCCTACTTAACATGAATCTTTTTTTATTTTAAATTTGATTTTTTCTCTGATAATGTTATTGCAATTAGTTGTAACTACAACTTCAAGAAAAACAAGTGAACATACCATCCTTGGTCCTGTTCAAGAGAAAAAGGAAAAAAAAAAGGAATTTCAATAAGTAAATTAAAATAACTTTGAAAAAACCTGACCACAATTTA
Source organism: Pocillopora damicornis (assembly GCF_964200805.1). Lineage (NCBI taxonomy): Eukaryota > Metazoa > Cnidaria > Anthozoa > Scleractinia > Pocilloporidae > Pocillopora > Pocillopora damicornis. The sequence continues at coordinate 21,236,058 of NC_142672.1, forward strand.
CTTAACTCAACCCCAATTATGCTGATAGCTTTAACCATATAATTCAAAGCTACAATACAACCTATAAACAGCTACAGAGAAGGTGTAATTTCAATACTTCAAAATATACCTAATTAGCAGTGATTAGCAGAAAAGTTTGGGACAAAAATGTCCCCATACTTATGCTCAAAAGCCAAAGAACTTTTGCATGTGAGTTCCATCCACATAGACTACCATGATTTAATTGACTTTCCTTAAAAGAATACTCATCGCTTCAGTAGTTTAATTGTCATAAGAAACAAAGGCTTTTTGTCACTTTTCTCCAAAGCATGAAAAGAAAAATTGCAAAGAATCCAGCAAGGAAAGTGCAATCAATGCATAGATTATGTCTTAAAAAATGACAGAACATACCAGAAAACCAAAGTTCAGAACAGTGCTTATCCACTTAAACTTAAGTGACAAGCAAAAATTAATTACCTTTGGAGCAAGGAAGGTTTTTTTCCCATAACTATAAAGTTGCTCAATACATTTGGCAACAGCAGGTGTCCACAAATATTTACTAAAATTTTCCATCATATTTGTTAATGCCTGATAATTTGCAAAGTTCATTTTTCAATGTTCCTCAGTAAACTGTTCATATGATACATGAAACAACCTTGACTAGCATTTTTTATGACCTTTCTACTCTACTTTGTTTCATTCCAAGGAAATTATGCTCTTACATTTTCCCATTCCTTTGAAATTCTAATTCCCAAAAAGAAACACTCATGACAAATATCCTAAGCCAAGCATGCTACTTATTTTCAATAATCATTCTAGATTAAAAAAAAAACATATAACTGATTATTATGCAGGGAAGCCTTTTCAATTGGTCAAATTCTTCTCAACACAAGTTCTTACTGCTAGGTATCAACCCTAAGTAGTTGTAAGAAATTAAACTACACCTTTAAGTTTCCAATGTACAAATTGATATGAGACAACTTTGTAGAAAAATCTTAACCTTGTTCAAAAATTTCAACAATGATTCTTATTGAAGTTTAGCAACACGTTCAACACACTAAATCCCACAACACCTTTTTTAAGTTGCAAGATCTCTACCAGCAAAGGTAAAGGCATAGAAAGGTATAGAGGATTGTTACTTGATAAGGCATCATCTCATCTTATAAAAAGTTACAAGGAAAGCTACATTGCAGCTAGAAAGGAGAATTGTTATATCTCGACATAAGTGGCTAAGGGTTAAAATCAATTATTTTTGTAAAGGTAAAATTTGTGAAATGATGATTAATAATGATGAAGATAATGATAATGTTGCTGTTGTTGTTTTTGTTTATAACAATAATGATGATAATAGTGTTGTTACTCTTGAATAAAACAATTGTTGACTATCATGATGACGTTGATTATGATGGTATTATGACAAGAATAAAGACAATAATCTTCAGTAGTTATAATTTTCAATATAATACACACCTCTGTGTGTTTCCTCCCACTCACGTGTGTCTACTCCACTGTCAGTGGGACTGGAGTCACCTCTTCGTCCAATATCACCATTCATTGATCACTTATTGTACCTAAGAGACGATATTTAACAAATCATTGATATCAGAAGGGTAGAAAGTCTAAAATATATTATTTACACTCTCGGGTACCTAAATAGTATTGCCATAGCTATTTTATAAATCAGCAACCTCTATATTATATCCAGATCATTAAGTATATTCTCCATACTGTTCTCTATACATTTCCTATGGTAAAGAAGAGGAGAATTTCTTTAAGACAATCACGAAATTCTTTAGCATGCAATCATTTCCTTTATTCCTGTGACTTAAGTATGTCAGATTAAGGAGTGATACTGTGAGGAGAAATCAGATGCTGGTCACTCTTAAGAGGTCAAAGAGCTAAACAGAGATTCTGCTCTGGAGCAAAGTGCTCCACACCACCAACAGTGCCATCAAGAAATTAAACATATCAAGTAGCAAATTGCATGGCCACCATGAATGATCAGTCAGTAGAGTTAACGATCATATGGCTTGAAGGTAATAATGTTAACTAGTGCACAACAGTCTTTGTGAAAAGTTTATCCAAGATGTTGTAATTATTTTGCTATTTAGCCATTTTCCTTGGCAACTTCATTTAAAAAACTGTTGTTAATGGTATGCAATGTTACCATGGATAAACTTTGAGTGCAATATCTTTTATCTGTTAAGCGCCCTTGATCCAAAGATCAATATTTTTGATTCCTAACATATTTCTTCTACATGTTTGTGTTGTGAATTAGAGAGCCTAGTTACAAATGTATACAGTAGCAACAGAGTCACATAACCAGCCCTTAAAATACAGATGCAGAAAAAACAGTGATTTTCTCCTCTTTCTACTGTCATTGTATTTAATTGCATTACATATTTAAAGATGTTAAAGGACAAAGACAAATAAGAACAGATTTGTTAAAAAAAAAAAAAAACAATTATCAACATCAACTGATTGCAATGCTAGATCCAGTCAAAATAAAAGAATTTCTAGACATTTGAAATGTTAAATATTTGTTTATCATGCACATTGCTAATGTACAATCCAATCAGAATTAACAAGTAGAGGTTAAATTTTACTGCGAGGTTGAAGAGTAGTACGAAAGTATTAATGTTTGAGTGCACAATCAAAAAGACTTTGCATACAGTTCATAACCTAATCTTTTCAAAGGAAAATTGCCATGGAAATGCTGCCATTTTCGAAACAACCTCTCACTTACGATACAAGGTTGTTTATGGATCACAAATATGCGATTGACGTTAGTAGTGTTTTTGTAACTGAACAACACGGCTTTGTGGTCCCTACAACACGCAGAAACTATAAATAGGTTATTACACGAATGAAAAGAATGCAAACAACCTGAAACAAAACTATTCGCACAGACGGAGAGGTCGACCTTGTTCTTATTAAAACAAACTTCAAACAAGGACAGAAAGTTGTCGTGCGAAAAGTGTGATTCGGGAAGACAAATTAGAGTCGATCGCAAGTAATCAGACACGATCCCCAAGTGTGTTAATGTTAAAAAATACACACAAAAAGATTTGATTACAAAGAAAACTAAAACCTCAGTAATCAAGAACGGTGGTTTGTAATCGTACACAAAACATAGCTCACTTCATGAAAAATTAACTCCGCATTGCTCTAGTACTTATCTGCGTGAAAAAAAAATAACATTATCGGATTATCACCCGAAACAATTGTGACGATGAAATTCTTTAGCTTACAAAACGTCATTAGTTCGTGGACAAAAAGGAAGATTCGAAACAAATCACGCCGCAATCATTTGACATGTTTGGTTACATTCCGCGGCGATAAATTATCAGCCCAGAATAAAATTTACGTATTGGTTCCATGTACTAATTGCGCTCACCAAGTACTCAGAACTGTTGCTGTGGTTTCTTTCGTGGATCAATATCAACTGTAGAATGAAATAAACTAATCTCTTCTGATATAAACAAGTCGATGTCTATAAATATCCGCCGTGGCTAACTAGCTGGCTGGCCAGGTGTACACGAGGGACAATTGGAGAAACAAGAATAATACGCCAACTCAACCTTAGAGTTGGCGTAATTTTTGTTCGTTAAAAAAGGTATCTAACATCATAAAACGTTCATTCCAATCACCAAAAGACAAGCAAAATCCAGTCAAAATGACAAATCTATCAGTAGAATTCTAAAATTGACGGTAACACTGCAGTCAGCGGAAACCGTTTCCTCTCGAAGGATGAGGTTTTGAAACAGGGCCCGTAAGACATATTTTGAACAAGCCAGCCTTTTCGACAGATATACAAATTTACTCTGAATACGTCTAAAGAACTTTCCAGCGCTATGACAACAAATAACGAGCGAAACTCAAGACCACCTTGCTTCGTTCCTTTCACAGAGTTAACAACATCGAAGTTTTCACATAAGAATGACTTGTTCTCTTACCTGGATTAAAGAGCTCCCACGAAAGCTACTCAGAATATCTTTGTCGATAAGTCTTTCGTTAGACCGCCCCTAATTCATAAGCACCGCAGATATTTCTTCTCTAGAGAGTTCCACTCCAAAAGACCGTGGACGACCGTCAACTACTCAACGATGAATGAATTTCCGGTATGGCGCGTGTAGACTGAGTACCACCATACAATTTATTTCTTCAGGCGAAATATGCTTCAAAAATACTACATAATTTGTTTTCGTAAAGGGAAGATTCAAGATCACAATTTCAATTTCTCTCGTCGAAATTTGCAGTAAAACTGTGAAAGGATAATTAACTTATTCTATTCAGCCAATCTATTACTCACGTTACAAAGTAACATATCTTGTCAGCGGTGTATCTCGGCAAGTGCCCGGTGTATTGTGGTAAAATTTTCAAAATGGCGGCAATTTTCGTCTCCTAGAGGTACAATAACATTTAAAACATTTTGAATCACAAAATCAATTTTCCAACGCCACACATTGTCAATACCGTTAACTATCGTGGCCAAGTCCTTGCTGCATCTGTACAGAGAACTCATGATTGCTAATGCGGTGCAACAAAATTAGGTTAATTTCGTTTTTAGGTTTTCTTGTCATATTGTTAGTATCTTTTAACGTTTTCCTGTTGAGTAAGCTAAACAGCGTCAGTGGGGAGGGATACCTCATTAGATTCAAGGTAAGCCAGTTGGGCTGATCACTGATGGTATTTTTTTTAGAAAGGAAATCGCGGCCAGATGATGAGAAGTTCGGATCTCTTCGTGACATGTATGTTAGACCATTTATTTTAGTTCCCTTCTGAACCCAACTTTAAAACAATGGGAGCAATTTTTTGAAGCAGTATCACTGAAGTTACTCAGGGGAAGATTACCGTACAGCTACATACGTGTTATGCGCACAGCACGTGGATGAAAGATACACAAATGGCATAATAAAAGATTACCTACTACGAACTACTACGACTACGAAAACTCCCTAAAAAATCCTGTTAGTTGTCTGTCGACCGACAGTTTTAAGCTCACCTGTTGGCTGACAGTTGGCCAAAAGACAGCTGATGGATGGTGATATGTCACTAAGTTGATGGTAACAATATTATCACATTACTGCTGGGCGTGAAATTACGCCTACTACAGGCGCCAATGCGACTAAATTTTCACTTTGGCGACCAAATCCTGAAAATTAGGCGCCAAATTGGCGACTAGAATGCTTCATCACAATCTTACTTAAAGATATAGAGAATTTAAAAGATCAGCAGAGATAAATCCGCGGCAAACTTCCTCATTAAGTTTGTTTCCAAAACACAGCACATGCATCTTGATCGATAACTAGACGCCATCTTGGATTTAGGTGAGCTTGAACGTAGTATATCATCCATTTTAGTGTCCACGCTGTAGCATGTTGAAGATCTTTTTCCTGATTTAATTTTGAAGGGTCTATCCAGAACGTTGACAGCATTAAAAAAAGGTTTTGTCTGTAAGTGGCGACCAACTTTTTTGAATTGGCTACCACTTTGAATAATTTAGGAGCCAAGTGGTTATCAGAAAAAAAAATTAATTTCACGCCCTGTTAACTGCTTTTATCGTTCAAATGTCGGTGCACATAAATGCTACATTGTATGGAAAGATGTACTTGCTGAAGGTTTTGGCCAAATTAACTACAAGAGTTGCTGAAATTCCAGTCTTGCAATTGGACTGCCATTCTGGAAAGGTTACCTAAACCCCATTTCAGTGGCCTGTAGGTGACCTGTTGGTTGTCTGTTGGCTGACAGTCAGCATCAAGTTTTTTCAGGCAGTTGTTCTTTAAATTACCCGACTTTGTTTTAGAACAGTATGAGGTAACAGGGAAATGTTTCAGTGTGCTGTGGCTCATTACAGATTCAATAAACTGCTTTGTTCACACAATATCATTGCCAGCTACTGTTACATGACCATGCACCAGAGAGCACAGTGCAAGAAACTCACCCTGTATAGATTCTTCTTAGGTACAGATTTAAGTAAACAGTTGCTTCCCAGTTGACTCCCCTCCTTTCTCAATTTTTTATCAAAGAATCTTCTCGAAAAACAGCTGGATTTCAAACAACTTACAACAGATTCCTCCGGCCAGTACAAAGTAGATGTTAACTTTCTTTTGGCAAAGACTCGTGTATTGAAAGAGGAACTGGATGTAACATTAGTAACTCATTGTACTTCCAATCACCTTCATTATCTACTTGAACTCACTGAGCACTGGAAAGGCCCAATATCATTAGGTGTGTAACTGTATGTTAACCAAGTTTAAGGTTTATACTGTAAGTTATACACCAAGTTATTTTAGCTTGCATTTATGGCCCAAGTGTGAAGCATACTGGTCATAAATTGAGGTGGAAAAAACAGAAGTTCTTTAACATACAGTATGAACCAAGAAAACAAGGTTTATAACTAATTTATGTCCCTGTAGTCTGGGATCAAATAGAGGGGAGAAGATTTCAAATTTGCTAAACTTTTGATTTAACAGGTCATACAATGAAAGATGATCTGTCAAATTGAGCAAGCATAGCCCTCATACTAACAGGGAGTTATTAATAATAAGGGCTTGTTATTGTTCACAATTTAGATTGCCCAGCCAGTGTTATAATGTTAAGTTTTTGGGTTGATACATGTTGATAGTTTTACATTCACTTAAAAAAAATGTTGAAAGTTTTACAACTCCTACTACAACTTTAAACTTTATAAAAACAACCTAAAGCTGTTTGTGAGGGAGAAAAATATGCTCTTGGTGAGATGAAAAATATGTCAGCAGGAACATACCACCAATTCAAAGAGTCAAGCCCTATGAGACAATTTGTTATTTTAGCTTTCATTTGCCCATGAAAGGTTAAAAACAATGAGTAGTAAACAAGATTGTGGCAGCAAAAGCAGCTTTAAATTTAGTGTGTCATGCATCAGGGCCAGAGAAATTGACCGATTACACCACACCTGGTAGTTGAGATCTAAAAACTTAACAACTGTTTACCTCAATTTTTTTTCTACTGTTCAACAGCTGTATTTATACCAGGCTATGATGCAGTAACATCATTTACCTCTCTACTTGGCCTCTATCAGTGTCATGAAGCATTCAGAGATCGTGTGACAGTACATTTGGTGTACCCATTGTCACATCCTCCTGCAGAAAATGTACTTCACCCTCATTGGAAACAAGCACTGAGTCAGCAAGGAAACTGCAACAAGTTTTTAGCAAAACTCAAGAGCAATGTGATTGGAGGAGAACATGGCAGGAATTATGCCAATGTCAAAGTATAACATATTTTGATGTTCCTTGATTTGTTGATTAACTTTTTAGGGAGGGCTAACAGTTTTTCAAATTATTTAGAAATCTTATCGGATTTACTGCCCTTCTTCTATTAAAGCCCCCTCTCTAATAAGTGCCCCCCTTTTTTATCTGCATACAGCTGTAGGCTTGAGAAACTTATGCAAAACTTCCTTAACTACAAACTGCCAACAACAAAAACTATGCAGGAGTGTTAAGCCAGCTTTTTGACTTGCTGTAGCCATTTTCATAGATCTAGAGGTGTGCTAACCCAGTGCTTTTAACATGAGGAGATTTATTCTTGCTGCTTCTTTGTTATTTAAGAACTTGAAAGTATGTCCTAAAGAATGTTCAGTTGTTTTGTTTCAACCTTTGCAAGAGTCATCTTATAAAAGTCAAGCAGGAACAAAAAAAAATTTGAAGGCCTATGCCTATGGGGCCATAGTCTGGCTACACCCCTGCTATGGAATCTTTGTGTCCAAGGGATTATTTTTGTTTTGTGCTATAGATTACTTCCTTTCAGCCACACTTGTTTTTCCTGCTGAAATGCTGTCCATGGGTGTTTTTATATGTGTATCAGTTAGTCTTAACCACAACAGGTCTTAGTGCTTTAATACTTTGTTTTAATTATCTTTTACAGGTGCCCTATCCAAACAATCTGTTGAGAAATGTCGGACGCTCAATCTTACCTCCAGAGGCCTATATACTGGTGGTTGATGTGGACATGATGTGTAATGGTGATCTTTATTCCAGTTTCCTTGAATACGCCCAACATATAAACCTTATGGTGAACAAAGGTATTGAAAAAAGGTGTTATTTATTTGTCATGAGAATGTAAAAAAGAAAAATCCTAGGACTTGCGCTTCAGACCATTGACACTGTCCAATGCTCTATCACAGATCTTCAGTGAGTGCATTTGTGAGCTTGACCATTTACTAGGTTCAGTTGTGATGAATGCTTTGCATTCTGCTTAGATTAGAGGAAAAGTGTGAAAACACATCAACAAAGATGATAAATTATGAAGTATTCCACAAATTGTAGGGAATTAAGAATATTTTCCTAAGTTATTATTAATATTATTTTAAAACTCCTTACAGCCAGCCAACACAAACAAACTTATTGCCTCATAAAGGCTTGAATTTATCTCGGCTTTCTAAGCATGAAGTGAGTCAGAATAGTGTAGTATAGTTGGCCAGCAGTATCTCATTGAGAGCAAGTATTTAATAAAATAATAATAGTAATATTTATTATTTGTAATGCACATTTTACATGTGCATGTGATCAAATGCACATAATTAGGAAATTTACTAGTGGAAGAGAGCTGGAAAGCAGCATTAATTGTAGTTTGTGTGTTTTAAATCATAGCTCTTGTTTGAAGCCTTTTTTGTATGCCTTTGTAGTCTATAACACTACATAGACAAACTCTCCCCCTTGCAAACAAATCAGTCCTGTTTCATTTAACTGGTACTCCTAAGTGTAGCATTTATATTGGAGAAAACATTTTTTGCCCAGTAATGATTTTGTTTTCTCTTCTTCAGCTAAAAGGGTGTTTGTGGTAGCTGCTTTTGAAAGTGTTAAAAAGCTTTCACCATCACTGACAAAGAAAGAGTTATTAGGCCTGTGGGATTCTGGTAGTGTGCAGCCATTTTATTATCAAACATGTTGGAAGTGCCAGAAGCATTTAGATTATGATGCATGGAAGAGGCAAGTCAGGGGAACACATTAAAGAATCTTTTCGTCAGACCCAGAAAACATGAAGTCTTCACCCTTTCACCCCCATGAGTGTACCAAGTCGGAATTTCTCCAAGCACACCAGTGATAATAGTAGAGAGAAATATCAATTAAGGGATTACTAGTTGGTTCAATTTCAATTTCCCCAACCTAACTTGATAAGAATTGTGTGACAAACAGTACAGAAAGTCTCTGATGAGATCTTGGGAGTGAAAGGATTAAATCCCAATTTGTGATCAGCATCTTATTTCTCCCCACAGTAATACTACTGAATCATTCATTAAGATCACGAGAATAAAGGAAATGATCACCCACCTAAGATGCTTGGATTGTCAGTTCTTAAGAAAATGTACAAAGAGCAGTATGGAGAACATGTACACTGGTGTTAGGGTGTAGAGGGTTATAGTATTTTGGTGATGTTTCACTGTGTTGTGAACAATCACTCTGTCCAAGCAGCTCACAGCACCATAGTTCATACCATTCTCCATAGCATCAATAGACTGTTGCTCTCCTTGAATTGGAGGCTAGTCTGACAATTTATGGCAGGAAAGGTGCATAACATGCATTTCTCCCAAGAATTCTACACCATTCCTTGGACACTTAACTGAACCCTGGACCACACAATTTCCAAGAAAGCAACAAAACCAAAACATATATCTCTTGTGATGTGTTACTTTCATCACACTTAATTGAAATGTTTTTTACAAGACATTAAAGCTTGAAATATTTCAAGAGTTCATGTATCATAGTGTCAAAGGAAAAGAATGTGACTTATCTTCTGTGGCATGCTATGATATCCTTATTATTAAATACTGGATCATTGGATAATGCAAATCAAAAATTTTCATTGGCTTAGCAACATGGGTTATGAGCCATTATACATGACTGTACAATGCACAAGCATGATGACCATTAGTCAACCATTGTAACATTCCATCTGTACTTACAAAGTAAAGTTGGGAAGATTTTTATATATTTCTGGGCATTTTTAATAAACAATTATTCCTCTTGCACTTGTTGGATAACAATGAGATGATAGCCAACTCAGTCCTATGAGCCTTGTTGGCTATCATCTCATATCCAACAAGCACTCTTGGAATCATTGGTAATAGCCTATTTATCATACCATAGTAACAGAATGGATACAAAAATGCAAAACATGATGTTTACTCTTGACATACAGTAATTGTTCTTGGTCATTATCTAGTGTTCAGTGTCATAATTAGTAACATCTCATCTCTATTTTTAGCTATATCACTTCAGACAACAATTTGCAGATAGCTTATTCTGTTGATTGGAAGGATCCATGGGAACCATTTTACATTGCACCCAATCATGTTCCTCTATATGATGAGAGATTCAAGCAGGTATGAACTTTCTAACAGGGAATCTGCAGTTTTTATAGTTAGGATAAAACCTAACCAGCCAACCAAAGAATGTGGTATTTCCACCTTGAGTGAGGTATTTGTCAATTAGAGTTTCCTACTTCCTGCTTCCTTAGAACAGAGAAAAATAACTTAACCTTTTTAGGTATATCATATTTCACCTGAAGATGTCAGAGGGAAAATTGATATTCAAATTTAACTTGCAACTAAAGCAACACAACTGCAACAAGAAAGATACTTACACTCAATTATGAGATATCAAGTTAAACATTTGAAGAGAATGTGTGCCCATGTATTATTCTTTATTTAATAATTATTGTTAACTTTTTTGGATTATTTATTTTCAGTATGGGTTTAATAGGATCAGTCAAGTCTGTGAGACTCACACTGCTGGCTATGACTTTGTGGTCCTCAACAATGCTTTTCTTATTCATCATGGTTTCAAAACAAGGGATGGATTTCACTCTGCCAAGGATGAGGAAAATAACCGTAACAGAGATCTTTTTAGGACATTTAAAAAGGAACTCAAGTCTAAATATCCACAGTCAACAAGTCACTGTTGACAGACAATGTACCACTTAAACTGATTAACATGAAAATACCAAATATTTATTAGGACACTTAACTCTTTTTATCTTATTGAGAGAAAAGAAAGATTTTTCTTAGCTGGATATGAGTGAGAGCATAATAGTTTGACAGATATGTTGCATGATTTCCCTTAACAGTAACTTTTCTTGGTTATGTATCATGGAACTATTGCACCTACTAGCAAGTTAGTGTTCAATTTAAGGACGCTTGAAGTTTTCCAGTTTTTTTTTTATCTTATTAAGAGAAAAGAGGAATTTTGTGATGCATAGAGATGTGTGAAAGCATAATTTAATGACAGTTTGACAGAAAGGCTGCATTATTATCCAAAACAATAACTTTTTTTAAGATAAGTATCATGGAGATATAATTACACTCAAGCAAGTGCTTGAGGGGGCTTGAAATTTTCCATTTCTATTCCTTTACAGTTCCTAACCAATATGTACAGATTTTATTACAAAAAATGCAATTATTGTAACAATTATGTCATATAATTGTTAACTTTTATTAAATATGTTAAGAATATATAATGTTTTGAAATCTGACTAATACCTTAGTTTGTCACTACAGCTTGAGTTAAAATTATCACTTATTAATAAATAAACAGAAACAGGCTGTCATCACCTTAATTGAAAAGAAAGGAAAAGACTAAAGGTTGGTGAAGAATTGGCATCCAATATCTCTTGTAAATGTTGATGCTAAATTGGCATCTAAAACTTTGGCAAACTGTTTGGAAAAGGTACTTCCTGAAGTAATTCATTTTAATCAAAACGCATTTGTAAAGGGGAGAACAATTTTGATGCCATCAGAACGATTGATGATGTGATTGAATATGCTAGGTACAAAGATATACCTGGGATTCAAGTAGCTCTAGACTTTGAAAAAGCTTTTGACTTGCTCAATTTAAATTTTCTTTTCAGAGTACTACATGCATTTAACTTTGGTCCCTCCTTTATTCAGTGGATATGGGTCTTATATAACAATGCCTCTAGCTGTGTGATGAACAGCAGTTTTACAACAAGACCTTTTGCACAAAGTAGGGGAGTAAGGCAGGGAGGCCCTCTCTCCCTACCTGTTTATAATAGCTTTGGAGACCTTAGCTATAAAGATAAGAGGCATTAAGGGCATTACGATACGAGATGAAACTGTTAAACTTTCCGTTTTCATTGATGATATGACCTGCTTTATCAAAGATAGCAAACCTGTTCATTACACTGAAGACTTTTGGTGAATGTTCTTTTTTAAAAATAAATAATGAAAAAACCGAAGCCTTATCTTTAGGAAATAGTAGATCTCTTTGGGAGGGGCTGCATTCTGATTTGCCAAATCTTTGTAACACTATTAAAATTCTGGGCATAAATGTATTTAAATGTATTCTGTGTACTTTGTTTTGTTTTGTTTTTTTGTTTTTGTTTTTTTTTTCTTTTTTGAGAATATTTTTAGATTTTTTAATATGTAAGATGGATGTTTTGTTATCTTCAAATAAAATTTTCCATAATATTTCCCTTGAGCTAGGTTGAACTTGGAAATAGTTAAGGATAGGATTAGGAAGTAACAGATTGTAGTCGATAGAATGTAATCATTAAAATGAAATAACTATGCGAAACAAGACCTATGACAGATTTTAATTTAATTAAGTATTTACTATATTGTAGGAAAAGAATTTTAGTGAATTAAAATTTATGATTTCATTATTAAAATTCTGTGTACTCAATGATTTAGGGGTCCAACAGATAAGTTTCAATTGTTAATTGCCTGATTGAAGAGTCACTAAAATTGTATTTAATTTCCAGTAATACCATGTAAATATGTACAAAAAAGTCTTTAAAACAACTTTTAAATGACACAATATACACAATACAGCTTAAGAGGCCAGTTTTTAAATAATCTCGTTTTCCATCAATTTGATGACTTTAGGATCGGAGTTACATTTATTTTTAAGAAACCAAAAAATATTATGATCCCTCACATCTCCTTTTGCTTGTGGTTGCTGATACAACACACTTCTACGGTCATCTATACTTCTCCCAAGAGGAGAGAATCCATTAAACTGTTAGGGTGTCAATTATACCAACCAATCTGAAACCTTTTGATATCCAGTAAAATCATGAAATCCAATCTTCCTTTAGATGAAACTGGACAAAACCTCAAGTACTTCCTCACTTGTCTCTGTGCTTGCAATGATTATTTTAATTAATTTATCCAATTAGTATAGCTTGTGGGGATAGAATCTCTTCTCAGGAGTTGGTGATTTTAGATTTGGCTTTTTTGGAGGAGAAACAAGTTGTGGGTTAGGGGTCTCATAACCTTTGTGTTGTTGACTGTTCACAACATTTGATTCCTGTTCAACTCCATCAAGAAAGTCCAGAATGTCCAATGAGGAACTGTTGTTTGAAGAAGTGTACACTTTTGTATCAGTAGTTGGAAACTGACAGTTTCTTTGCTCAAACAAACATCTGCGAACATCACTGACATACAAATAGTTATGGTCCTTTTCCTCCTTATGTCTTGCCTCTTTCTCCACAGCACTAGGGCATGGATCCTGCATAGGAAATTTACACCAGAGTTACCAAAAACAAGTTCTCTACTGGTCGATCCTTGTGATAACTTTTCAAACAAAATGATAGTTGGCAAAAAAGTTCATACACCATTAATTACCTCACTCTTATGATTTCTCAACTTTCAATCCTTCCAGAGCTCTTACATATATGTAAGGAGATTATCATGTCAAATCCTTACTGCTAACTCTTCAATACCTGGTATTCTTTTGGTTGAACTGTTTCTGTACAGGAATAAACTCTTGAAGCATTGGCAGAAACTACTTGAGTCACTTTGACTTGCTGTGCTTTTGTCTTCAGTGAATGACTCTCCATGGCAGCCAAATTCTTGTGCTGTTCATTTTGAAGCAGGCAGTCATCACAGTGATGTTTCTCATTACCCTGAGCTGTACTTTCATTTCCTATGTACCCAGTTGAAGCTGCAATTTCATCTGAGGTTAAGATAAGACAAGGTAAATACAATAGGCTCTGTTTCCCAATACAAAGGAAATGTGATGCCGGGCAGATAGCTATTTTGTGGTGCTGAATATCACACAATCTAAGTTGTTATTTGTACATACCTTTTGATTTTCTTTTAAGACATCGCTTTTGGACTTGAGAGGTTACTCCAACATTGTTTGCAGTACTTTGTGTTTGGCTATTAACAGAACTTGAAAAATGTATTCATTAGAAAATTTCCTGTGGTAATGTTTTCAAGGTTGGTCCTGGTATCTTGACTAAAATATCCTTAGTTATCATTATTATAACAATTCTCTCATCTTCATCAGTAAGTGGAAATAGCAAGCTGGATCAAATACACTTTTTGGGTCAAACATGTTGATTATTCTTTAAAATAAAATCTGCATCTTTTTACCTTTGTTTAATCATTTTTCTCAGTTGTTCCCGGACTTCAACCAAGTAGTCTATGGGGAAAAAAAGTGGAAATAGGAAACTATATTCTAAACAAAAAAAATTGTCAATTCATACAAAGACTTTTGTTTTACAAACTAAGGTTTTTGTTTTACAAAGGTTAAAATGGTAAGGACTTTTGTTTAAACTGTGGCATGTAAATTCTTAGAAGGTGGGACCAACATTCCAGTAATAGCTTAAAAGTATACCAACAAATGATTAGAACCCTGTAGCAGTTGACTACTCCCACCTGCACAATCAGAATATATGATCAACTAGACTTGTAAATACATGCATGGATCAGTAAGACATAGACACGTTAGTGACCTTCTCATATCAAGAGTTATATTCTTCAGAAAATATGTTTTCTTACTTCTTCCATGAAATGTCTCCGAGGGTCTCAAGGATTCAGTTAAATGTTCTGATATTTCTTGTAGTGGTGTCTAAAGGAGGTGTGAGAACAGTTTTTGTCTCATGATAGAAATAATTTCACTGTCTTGATTATTAATGATATATATTTCATATCATTTGCACTGATAATTAGTTATTAGAAATTTAGGCCTACAAATTACCACTTTTGAAGCAAGACCATGTATATAAGCAAACCTTCTATGGTGCAATATTGATTAAATGAAAAAAACATACAACAAACACACCTTAAATGCTAGCATAGATTCACTTTGAGGTGTAATCTGTCGAGGAGTAATCCTTCTCACTGGGGTAATTCTACTTTTGTCAGGGTTGCTGTATCTACCAGTGGAACTGCAAGAGCTATCAGTAAGGTATTCACATATCAAATACAAGGATGGAAAAAAATGTCCACAGAGAGTGGACAGAGAGTGCCACTGATCCTCTTAATAGGAATCCTAGTCATCTGGGTTCTCTAACTTTGTCTTAAAACTCTCCAAGTGGAAATAACTATGAACAGTTACATGTTCTGCCAAAAACCATGATTGAACCAAAGGCCAAGCACTCTGGCAGATAGGGAAATTTCTTAAGACACTTTATCACTTATTCTTATGTAATAAAAAGGTAAATTTAATACCTCTGAGTTTTACTGCTACCAGCAGAGCTCTGTATTCTAAAAATGAAAAAGAAAATACTATTATAATAATGTGAATATATGTCAATGTTTGGCAAGAATTCACACTGCAACGAATAGGATGCCTATTTTATTGTCCACCTTGATCTTTTTTTAAATAATCATTACTATGTATTATCATTGTTATCATTTGTTATCATTATTTATCATAGATTATTAATAAAACACAACTTAGAATGAAATATTAACTTACAGAGAGTCTCGTTCTCCAGAAATGTGCTGGACTGGAGAATCTATTTTGGAAAAAAAATTGTTGTGATTTATCGGTACCCATGATC
This sequence comes from Pocillopora damicornis, assembly GCF_964200805.1. Classification (NCBI taxonomy): domain Eukaryota; kingdom Metazoa; phylum Cnidaria; class Anthozoa; order Scleractinia; family Pocilloporidae; genus Pocillopora; species Pocillopora damicornis. Next base: position 21,251,832 of record NC_142672.1, read on the forward strand.
ATAACTCATATGTAATAATTTCATTTGGAAATAGAGTGTAATAGCTGGAAACTTACCTTGACCTTCTTGCAGACTGCCACTGCGAGATAAGTATATTTTGAAGGAGGAACAATCAAGTACTTTAGCCATATCTTCTGCAGTTTTTGCCTTGACATTTTCAAATTTCTAAGAAATGTGAAAGAACTTCTGTCAAATATGCTGATTTGGACAATATCATCACTAGTAGGGCTGTAAGTTACACTCTAAACTTTTCAACTGTTTACATGAAGCTTGCAACTACAGACACTTTCCAGAGAGCTTTCTTGGACATAAGTCACCTTAGCAAGCTGACAGCATTGGAAAAAATAAATAGTTTCTTTTCAACTCATTGGTAACTATTATTATTATATAAATGTTCGCTTTACCACTTACCTTTTTACATATTTTTTGCTTGAGATTCTCTGCCAACCAAATAAGGTACAAACAAATTAGGAGAGATTTATGCTTGATAGAAATACTCCCATTGGTCCAGGGGTGATGCAAAGCAGTTGCATTAACAGGCTGTAAACCAATATTATAATTGTTATTTTCTCACCTCTCAAAATTGTGTTGGATCTCTTGGCCTTGTTGTATATACCCAGTTGTCTCTACAATGTATATGAAACATGGTCATTTATAAATGAAATTACTTATAAAGCAAACTTTCATATACATGAACCTGATGGATTCAGATATTGTTTTCTCTTATTTTACATTTAGATACTTAAAAAATTATAAGCTTCCTTTTCCAGGAAAAGAGAAACAGGTCTTGAATGAAATGATTATCATGATTAATTGAATTATAATGGTCAAAGTAATTAAAAATCATGCAGGATCAGCAACAATTTTACAAGCAAGGTATCTTGTTTAGCATAATTTGGAACACTGTTATTGCAATAAATTGGCTATATACATCCTTATGGCAGACTTTTGATGCAAGGAAAGAAAATCAAGTATTTTAAACATATTATTAGCCTGAAGTGTTTATAACTCCCCCATATTACAAGACCCTGTTTAGCTTGACTTTGGAAAAAAATCTTATTGTACATAGATCTTGATTGTACAACATATATTAAGTTATCAGCTCAAAATTGTCATATGCATTTGACAGCGATCATATTGTTGTACAAGTACCATATTAGTGATTAGTCCTCTGCTGGTTTTACAAAACTAAAATGCTTGATACTAAACTACATGGCTTTCTCCAAATTTCAAATGGTATTAAACAACTGATGAACTTTTTGTCTATTCTATTTATTGGTGAAGATTGATAATCCCAGAAATATATGTGTTTGTGACAAGGGAACATTTTCTTTTTACTACCATTCCAAAGCATTTACTTACTGTAATTCTGTTCTTTGAAATAATGGCAATGTTAGGGTCATTTAACTGCTCTTTCCTTCTCTTGGAATGCTAGGGTTTTCAGAAAAACACATAAGTTTTAAGACAAAAAATAGCATGTGGAGAAATATAGTCATCAGAACATCATATACATGTAACAGCCATTGATTAAATAGCGCATGTGACGCTGACTGAGTTTTTGTGCTAACCTCTGTTTTGGAACCATAGACATGTTTGGATCTTGAGTGCTTGTGCTCACTTGAACTTGGGCTAACTTTAGAAGAGGAATGCTTTTTCATATGATGTGCACTTGTCATCTATCAAAAAAAATTCAAAAGCCAATCACGCTTTTATGAAACATTACTTAAGCTTTAACCTCTAAGGGTGACTAGCAACTAATTTCTCCTCACAATATCAGCCTTCAATCAAACATTAAGGTCATGAGAATAAGGGAAATGATCAACAATCAAAGAACTCTTGACTGTTAAACAAATTCTCCTTTTCAGACCCTTAGTAATTGTATTAAGAACAGTACGGAGAATAAGCATACTGATGTTAGGATGTAAAGGGTTAATAGGTTAAAAAATAACTCATGTTTGTAAAATCCAATTTAACTCTTCATAAATTTGTACAGATTGATTGTGTGTTACCATATGGAACAGAGTGAAAAGCAACTATAATAGATGGAAAAATCAGAAATAACAGTAATTCAGCAAATGAGGAGTTGAATAACATTGACACTACAGTGAACTGTTTTTGATATGAGACTTGACACCAAAGCTCAGTAACTATAAGAACAAAGTGCTTTATAAGAACCTTTTCATGTGATTGTTTTTTTCTTCTTTCTTTTTCAGCCTCTTTATTATTCTTTTCTTCTCTCTTATCTGCTTTTCTTGCCTTTTTTGGACTATCAGTCTTACTATCTACTCCATCACTGTCTCCACTATCAGAACACGAAACGCGGCAAACTGACTTCCGAAATGTCTCTCCCTTTTCTTTTCCGAGATATTTTTTTAGAATATAAAATCAATTAAGAAAAGACAGATTAAACAGCGGGAACTATAAGCCTGGTAAGAATTGGGTTTGTATAATAACGTACTATACAACACATCAAGATTTTGAAAACTGCTATAGCTCACTGTCATATTAACTTGTATACAACACATGAAGATTTTGAAAACTTCTATAGCTTACTGTCATATCAACTTGGGAATGAGAAATCAAGAGTAGGATAAAGATTAGAAAGCTTGAGCTGAAAAGAAATAAAGCCAATCGACACCTCACCATGTCGATGTTTCATTCGCATGTTGACCTAATTTTCTGGGTGGTATCTGGTCTTCTACGTAAAAGGAACACCATCATGCTTATCAAACTACATCAGAGGGAAGAAAAATCCAATGTATAAATTCAGTTTTCTTTCCACTCTTGGGAGATTTCTGGAGAAAAGAGGGAACTGAACTGCACAAAATTTACGTAGTAACAAAAGTTGGCAGTGCGCGGCCATCTTGCTCGTTCGCGCGCTTTTTCGCCCACGCTCTTCCTGTGGCTTTTTTCCCGCCAAATAAGCAACGGGAAATGCTGGAATGGAACAGGACTAAAGATTGTCGGGAACGCGATTAGGACGTGCAAATAACTATGCCCAATTCATTTTATAAGTTTTTCTTACAGAGGCAGTTAATTTAATCATCAAAGCATTGGAAATTTCACTTGTAAGTCTCTCATGTAAATAAATAATATGAACAAGAAATTTTCTGAGAGCTACCATGTAGATAGAAAAGTTAAGGAAAAATCATAAATCTTAACTATCTTCATTTCAGAAATAGTTCTAGCAAATAAATACAATGATCTCACAAAACTTTCGCTAACAACTTTCTTTTTGTCATCATCTTTGTCTTGTATCTCTATGTTTTTTCCTCTTCTTTCTTAGTTATCTTTTGCTTCAATTCATTTACCTAGTTTTCTTTATTTCATCTTCATCCCTTTTTGTTTTATTTAAGTGATACACTTAGTAATTAATACTGTAATGTTTTCTTTACCTCAATGGTATATATAATGCAAATAAACAAACAAATGAATAAATGAATAGATACAACGATCTCCAAAACAATTCCTTTTTTTGATGAGATTATGATTATGAAAAAATGTTTACCTGAATGGCTGATGCTATGCTTTTCAACACAGATATCATAAGCCGGTAAAAAAAAGGTCCACTGTCATACTGCTCATTAAGTTCTTGTCCTTAAGCCTGCAATACCCAAGCAAGAACTGAAGGGTTCTTGGGACTGAATGTTTTAAACATGACCTTAACCCTATAACAACCATGACTGACCATGGCAGAATTTTTTCTTACAATATCTACACAATATCAAGCAGACAAGTGATGAGAATAAAGAAAAATAGCAATTTGGGGATAGTTAGCTCATCCAATACAAAATTCTCCAAACTAATCTTAGAAGAATCGTATTGCAGACAGTAAGGAGAATTACTCATGAGATCTTGGGAGTGAAAGGCTTAAACAAAACAGTTCAACAGAAACACCAGTTCAAAGTACTCTGAAAAAAGTACCCACACTCCATGTATAAGAATAGACATTTTATTTACAATTTGAACTCTAATATACATATTCATTAGCATTCATCTTCTTTTGATAATATACCAGGTTACAAAGAAAACAAGAAGGCAGAATACAATCAGATAGAGCATGACTCTGTGGTGACCTTTTTTTGTCAGTGCTGTTAACCTGTTCATGGTTGATGATAAGAGTGAGCCTCCAGAGTCAAAATCTGTATCCTTAAAAGCAAAACCAAGAAATGGGAAATCTTTTAAAATCTTTTTTTAACATTTCTAAAACATCAGGACTACTCATAGCTGTATTTTATCTAGGAATTAGACTGCCCTTTCTAAAACTTATAAGCACAGAGTTCTCCTTATTAGGTGGTAAGTGGTAGTTAACCAGTTATAAGAGAGAATATGGTCAGCAAAGCCCATAGTCTCTCTCATGACCACCTAAAATCCAAGGTGTAAATAGATTGCCCAGCCAGTTTGAAAATTTCTTTTACCTGTCATGCTAAAAATAAGGGAGAACACTTAAGTATAGTAACCTATTAGGGATGTTTAAGGATCACAGGAAAGGTTTGTAAACCAAGGACCTTTGGTTACTGATTAAAAAAAACTTTTCTGCCAAGCACAGATTTCCAGTAAAAAGCTGCATGTGAAAGCTGTAGTCATAATTAAACACAAATACTGATAACACCAGCCTATAAGTCGCACCATTGCAAAAAAAAAGAGGATTGTGGCCTATCTGCAAGTGGAGCTTATACCTCAGTGTTTACGGTAATCAAAAAAGGCAAAAGGACTACAAAACTAACCATTTCTTTCAGCATTTTATTCTGATATTTCACTTCATTTCCAATGTCTATTGTAAGCTACAAGAAAAAGATATTAAGATCAAAGATAAGATGGGGACCAGTTGTACTACCTCCCTTACAAAACTCAAGATTACCAGGATGCAGAAGTTAAATTAATTCCTCAAAACCCTAACATCAGTATGCATAATCTTAAAACCATTCCCTATACATGTCCTAAGGTGCTAACAGGGAGAATTTGTTAAACAATCACAAGCTTCTTAAATTGATGATCATTTCCTTTATTCTCATGACCTTCATATTTGATGTAGGGGTGAAGTTGTAAGGAGAAATTAGATGGGTTGAAGGGTTAAACTAATAGCATGGGAGTAAAAATTTAAGGATAAATGACTGGATACATGAATAATTAAATAAATGAATGAATATTACTTTTCTCAATATTGCAACCAAAAGAATTAAAAACTCTTTTCATCGGGGTTCCAAATTTAATCTTTTTAACAAGAAATATAAATAGTTATTAAGCTAGACCTTACAATACGGTCATTACTTCTCCAATGTACCAATCGCATTGATATAAAGAGATAATCACACAGTACCGATTTCAGTGCTTGAACTTTGCTTGAGAGATGATCAACCATTTTATCGTTCTCTTCTTCCAGCATTTCATGATCAGTTCTCTGCGCCATATTTCCGTGATAATCTGAAAGAACTACATGAAACCAGGAGACAAATAAAAAATGAAAAATAACTTTTCAGTAAGCCAGAAAGTGAACATCAAGATATATTTGAGACATATTGTTATAAAGAAATAATTATTTTACCATGGGCTCGTCTCATAGCGGTAAAAACGGCAGATTAGAGATTGTAAAAGACGAAATTCCTCTTTCCACTGATTAGCAGACGTGTCGCTTATTTGCGGAAAATCATAGTTTTATGTGATGAACCGCTGGCTTACTTAGGCACCAAAACGAGGCTTTCAGTGTTTCGATTCACTCACGATAATTTTCGCGGGTATTGTGATCATTATTTGATTAATTACTTAAAGTTGAGTTTCGAATATACTTGTAAATAATGGCAGCAATAAGGATATCGCTTCGATCGATCTTCCCATCAGGTGAGTAATCAGCATCTCTCCAAATTATCGATTGAGAAATTCGAATTTAGAACCTGGTAGTTTTTACTCTGGTACCTTCACTGTTGATGATGAAGGCATCTGGTCGTGTGACCCTTCTGTAGGATATACGTTATTTATTACTGTGTTGTTTCCTTTTCACAAAATCTTATTTTTGAGAAACCAAGCTCTTGGGGGTGTGAGGGGGGTGTTAGCGGAGGCGCGTAAACAAGCGTTACTTGCCCCGAGTGGTTGCATGCCATATTAAGCATTCTTTATGGGTTCTCCCCTTATGGGCCTTAAATAAAACAAAAATAAGTTTTGATCTAAGCTCTAATTAGCTGTGTTCCTATTGGTGTTCAACTTAGTTTAATACACTTTTCAAACAACTCTGCAAGTGGAACGTGAAAGTTATACCATAGATCCCATAAATAACCTTGCTCTTCAATCACGAACCCCTCCTATTGCCCAAATTTGGAAAGATTTCCATATACATGTAACCCTATTGTACTATTGTAATCTGACCCTAGTGACCACGCAGAGGGGCTGGGGGGAGACTTAAGGCTCCTCAATTTTTCAAACATGCTAAGCATTCCCTTATCCCCCTGCCTTGTTAGCTGAAGCTTATGATTTTTGTTGTATGAGCCCTGGATTCCTTAAGGCAATCTCTTGTTTTTCATTATTTTCTTTATCCAAGAACTGTGTGTACAACAAAGTATGAAATCTTAACCAAACATTTTGAATAGGTGTTCTCCCTTCCCTCTCCCCCCTCCCAGGTGCATATGAAGTATTGTTGGTGGTTTATTACTCTTGTGCTGCCATACTTATTCATATCATGATTGTTTCAATTTGTCTGTGCTCTTGTTAAAACCTTAGGCTTCACCAAGTACATTAATACATTGTTTATGTTGTTGCTTATCTCAATACTGTATAATTGCAAAAAATTTATCATATCTGGCTATGGTTTGGAGTCCCCCTTGTCTTATCATGAACATCAGATAAGCACCCTGTAGCTTGATTAAAGGACTGAGGAAAACACAAAAATCATACCTTGTCTAATGAAAAATTGCCATATGGGTCACCACAGGCCTTCTCTGTACCTTCTTGTCTTTTGACACCATTATGATAAAGAAGTGTATAATAAAATGAGTGTGTTTTTGCCACCCAATTTCTAGGTATCAAAGCATTTCACAGCACAGGCTGCTCAAGAGTACAAATTTCTGTCCAATATTCAAGTGCAGCACAGCTTGCTCTTCGTGGAATCTTAGACTCGCAGCTCAGTGACATCCACCAAGCAGGCACATGGAAAGATGAAAGGGTCATAACAACCAAACAAGCCCCAGAAATTGCAGTACATGGACAAACTGAAAAGCTGCTCAACTTTTGTGCAAATAACTATCTGGGACTGTCAGTGAGTTATACCTAAGATTTGCACAGATTGTTGATGTAAAACAGGGTTCTGGGTGTCTCTGGGAATTAATTGTTGAACTGTCCATATGAAGTTCAACTTGATTCTGTTACAGTAGCAAAACTTTTTATACCCAATGTTACTGTCACCAACATAGGTAGTCTCTAACTCAGCCGGCCAATCTGTTGGATATAATGCAATGCTCCACTGAAGTCCAAACATTGATTGGGATGAAAAAAGTAGGAGGGACTTTTTCAGTACTCCTACTAGTTCACAAATATCCAGGATAAACATATTTTTTTTGTGTAAGTGAAATAAAGGGATGAACCCTGGCTGGTAAGAAAAAAATTGACTAGATTTTATGGAGAGAAACATTGTGTTGTACTGTCTATGCATAAATTTATTGTGGCTACAGAATCTTGCACAATTTAATTCTACATTTATATCTCCTTTTTCTAGTCTCATCCAGAAGTTATACAAGCAGCTAAAGATGCCTTAGACAAGTATGGCAATGGACTCAGTTCAGTCAGGTTTATATGTGGTACACAGGTGAACAAATGGTTAACATATGGATGCAGTATTTATAATGGTAATAAGACCAAGTGGAGTCCAGTTTGGTCTGTAATCATACAAGTGATTTACAAGATCAGATGACTGCATTGCAGGAGTCCAATTTTTTTTGATAAATATAATTACAGAGAGAATTGGATGACACAAAGTCCTGTTACTAATTAATCAAACTATGACAAATTTTGAGAAAGAAACTAGACGTTGGTTAAACTTTTTCATAAAATTTAAAAAAAAAAACAGTTAACGGGAGGAAATGAGAGAAAACAGCTTGTGCACATGACATGTTCTGTCCACTTACACAGGCATGATGTGTTAACTGTCTCTTTAACTGTTCTGTTACACTGTTCAATTACAAGAGAGACATGTACACTGTCCTGTTAGTGCTCAACTCAGGCTGGTGATAATCAATCACATTCAAGAATTTTGTTATATTTTTGATAAGTAATTTAATTGTTATGTCAGTTTGATAAACTAACTTGAAGCGAGAAGTCTTAATAGTGATATGTTTTAAATATGGAAACAATTGAACTTCAAATTGACTGAATTGTAAGTGACAGAGTCAAAAGCCACACTGAAAGATTGAAATGTTGTGATCACAAAAATCCCTCAGTATATTAATCTACAGTGGATGTTTTGAAATTCAACAAGAACAGAATGGCTGGGTTTGCTGTAACATTGAGGCTCCATAGAACAAATCTCATAAACTCTTGAGGTTATTTCACAGGGTGTTAATATGGTGAGGTCTGTTGTTTAATGTTTACTTTTAAAATATTGGCAGAGAGAAACCCATAATTTGATTTCAACCATAGTGAGGCTGAGTCAGCGGGGTGACAGGGTGTGGGAGGGGTCAGGGATAAGAGGGTCACGAGAGGTGAGAGGGAATGGTAGAAGAAAGAGTATCTATGAAAGTGGAAGGAGAAGGAAAATGCATGAAAGCAAAAATTTATTAATCTGCAGTGTATCACTGGAAATTAAAGACTTAAGACAGGAGTCAAAGGTTCAGGAAATGGAATATGAGGGTGCAGGAAATCTGAGACTTTCACCCTATCAGTACCCCCCTCACTCAAGGTTTTGACTGTTTACAAATCCCCATTAGTGTTTTCAATTGATTGTGAGCTTTTTTTAAAACTGTGATGATGGGTTTGACCCTCATTGCATTATTAAATTTAATAATTCCTATATAAAGACCAACTTTGGTTTTGGGGACACAGGATCTTCACAAAGAACTGGAGGAAAAGATATCAAGATTCCATGAACGGGAAGATACAATTCTATATGCTTGTTGTTTTGATGCAAATGCTGGCTTGTTTGAGGCTCTTATGACTCCAGATGATGCAATATTAAGTGATGAGTTGAATCATGCATCTATCATTGATGGAATACGACTATCCAAGGCCAAGAAATTCAGATACAAAAATAAAGACATGAAAGGTGGGATTTGGTGTGATTTGTCTGATTATGGAATTGGTGGGAAAATATGTTTTAATGCGTGGTTTTGTTTTTTATAAGGTATTCCTAGTTTTATTGATTCTATTATTATATAAAATATTTGTGAAATTTGCTTGTAAAATTTGCTTGTAAAATTTGCTTGTAAAATTTGCTTGTAAATTTGTTCCCTGTGTGAAAAACAATTCTATACATTTACTTTTGTTGTTGTTCTTCTTATATTTCTATATTTTATAATTTCTTATCCTAGCAGGTACTTAAATTTTGTCTATTAGGTATTTGTATTTATTAATTAATTCCTGTACCACTGTTACTCATATAGTAGTGGAGCTCGCAGAGCATAGCCCCATAATTATACAAAATAGTAGTAACCCATCATGCCAAAAAAATTTGGATGTACGACTGTATGACTGACTGTACAAGGTGTTACTTTTAGCATGTGTGGCCAACTGTACCACAAGCACTATCTTATAATCAGTCCTCTACATGGACAAGGAGAAGTTGCGAATGAAAATCCTTTAATATTACCGCACACTTTATCCATAGCTTTAGTTTTGTGGGAAAAAAAAATGCAAGCTCCGCTTTTAGGCTTGCCTAAATCTATATATTACTAATGATTTGTAAATTCCTTGTTAGACCTTGAAGAAAAGCTGAAAGAGGCAGAGGGAGCGCGTATGAAGTTAATAGTTACTGATGGTGTTTTCAGTATGGATGGAAAAGTTGCACCTCTTAAGTATGTATGGTCAATGAATATAAATTTACTTTGATTGGATGATTAATTTTGACTGCTGTATCATGTCTTTGAAACTAAATTTAAAATAACTGCAACCAAATGTGAGCTATTCTTCATGACCAAATATTGTTAGAACTAGTTACATGAAATCTCTTCAATCTGTTTTTTATATACTTATATATTATTTTTGGAACTCTTGCAGTAATTTTTCTTGTTGAAACAAAACATTCATACTCCAAGTTCCACAAAAATTGAAAATTCAATTTACACTGGGCCATCTTCAAAATTATCTACAGGCATCATTCAATGTTCACTGTTTTCTTTTAATAGTGAACTGTGTGACTTAGCAGAAAAGTATGGTGCACTTACATTCATTGATGAGTGTCATGCTACAGGATTCCTTGGAGACACAGGGAGGTAAAAGTGTTACTTTCAATGTTATTTAACCTTAAAGTTTAATTAATTTGGAAAAAAATTGAGTTTTTCAGCAATTTTTTAACCCTTTAACCCCTAAGAGTGACTAGTATCTAATTTCTCCTTACAATATCTCCCCTGAATCACACATTAGGGTCATGTGAATGATGGAAATGATCAACAACTACAGAAGCTCTGGATTGTTAAGCTAATTCTCCTTGTCAGCAGCTCAGGAAATGTATAGAGAACAGTATGGAGAATTTGCATACTGACATTAGGGTGTAAAGGGTTAAATTGTAGCTCACCTGTAGGGATCATTTCTTCTCTTGAGAACTGCTTATGTTGTCTTCAGATTGATTTACTACTCTTTGCTTTTGCATTTTCTGAATATTTGTCCTGATTCATCCATAGATAATAAGTTCTAGTTCACTTCTCATTGTAATTTTTATGTTGCTGGATCTTAATTTTCTAGGGGAACAGAGGAATATCTGAACTGTATGGGCCGTGTGGATATCATTAACTCAACTCTTGGGAAAGCTTTGGGTGGAGGAGCAGGTGTGTATTTTGAGTTTTCACTCTCAGTTGAATGCAGTACCTGGCTGCCTACTTTGGGATTAAAGACTGCTTAATTTGTTTTCCCCCAAATTTCCCCTATTTTGCATTTCTTCTTCATTTGTTGCCTGTGCCTTTTAAGCTTTGGAAGATGGTTTCTTCAAAGCACATTGGGAATCCTGTTGCTATATATGACTTCCATATTAAGGCAAACAGGCCAGTGATATCAGTCATGGAATTGAGTGAGAGGGATCACACAACCATGCAAGATGTTTAGAGCTGTTTTTGATTGCCTGTTGAGATTTATCCAAGATTGCATTGAGTTCTTCACTCATCTTCTTTGATTAGTCAAGGAAATTCCCACCAATTAATCAGATGAAAAATCATTCACACCATAGTCAGTTGCATTTTACCCTGCTCCAGGCCCCAGATGTTGATGGAGTGAATAACTGTATATCCATTGGATAAATCTCTATCCATGCAGTGCATACTTGTATGTTGGATAATGGTTTATCTGTTGAATAGCACAATCCACCCTTTACAGGATGAGTGCATCATCAGGACTCAGTGCACAAGATTTGCTTACTTTTACATGTCCAGATGAAGGGTATTTAAATAAAAAATTATTATTTACATTCTATTTAATTTTAAGGTGGCTATACAACAGGACCAAAACAACTTATTGATTTGCTTCGTCAGAAGTCCCGTCCTTATCTGTTCTCCAACACTCTGCCCCCTCCAGTTGTGGGTGGGGCCAGTAAGGTGAGCTTTCATCCCCCCCCCCCACTTTTTTTTTCTTTTTCTGTGATTGAATTTGTTTTCCTTAAGAACTCATTAGCATGTGGTGCAGTCCCTCCCTGCCTTTTAGTGGTATAGTAGTTATCAGTGATGCCATGTTTTATGGCCGTAGATCTCATAATATTTTTGTGTTTGTAAATTTTCGAAATTGTGTATAATTATATTATTAAAAGTTGTGGTGTAAATTAAGTGGAAGTTTTATATTGTTGAAACACCAAGGACTACTGTATGACAGACCAACACAATTCCTATTGACATTTTAAAGTAAATTATGATATATCACTGAGTAGTAAATAAATACTATTTCCAGGTGTTTGATCTGTTAATGAATGGATCTGACTTGATCAAAAAAGTGGCTGACAACACTAAGTTATTCCGAAAGAAAATGACAGCAGCAGGGTTTCACATAATTGTAAGTATGCTCTTCATCAGTTGGTATGTGCTTGATTCTAGTACATTACCTTTGATTTCATTTAGATACATATTTGGCTGGAGAGATTTTGACTTCTCATCTCGGTAGTTCAGAGTAAAAACGTAAATTGTTTACAAATTTACACATTTCCAGGCCAGCTGTTTACACCCTAACATCAGTTTGCATATTCTCCATACTGTTCTCTGTACACTTCCCAAGGTGCTGACAAGGAGAATTTGTTGGGTTCATAAGTTTTCAGAATGTAATTTGTGGTTATAAGCCCCTTTATTTTCAGGAATGATCATCTTCAAAATTCTTCACAGAATCATATGCTGTTAAGCAGACAGACCGTCATTACCAGTAAATATAGACAAAATGTAGTGACTAGTTTTCTCCTTCTCATGATGTTTTATCTATCTGTCACAGGGGGATGGTCATCCAATAACTCCTGTCATGTTAGGAGATGCACGGCTGGCTGTAGAGTTTGCTAATGAAATGTTAGGTGTGTATTTTTGTCCCCACAGATGGCCTAACCTAATGTTCCATCTGTGGCAGGTATTAATTATTGGTAAATTAAAATATTGATATAATGAATAACCTTGATTAAACTTACTGTATGATTTTCTATTTTTATTTTTATAGATCGTGGTATCTATGTGATAGGTTTTACATTTCCTGTTGTTCCCAAAGGTAAGGCAGCCTGAAGTTGAATGTTGCAAAATTTTCTACCTCACTGTCCAATAGGACTGCCGTTCCTGACAAAATTAGTGTTGTAATCTCACCTGAATTAATTATCATCTATCAAATGTTTTTTATTTTTAATTTATTAAATAGTTTGCTTTAAGCAACCATTAAGTGCAAAGTTTGAACCAAATTATTAATTTTATCATTTGAGTTAGCCTGCACAGTATATGGAAGCTGGAGTGGACCGCCACTTATTCAGTGGACTGAGAACTGAGTGGGGTGTGGATGGTGTCCAATAATTATTTCCTTTCTGTGATTTTCCTTGGCCAAAATGATTTGATCTTAGCCTGTTCTGAAATCATGGTCCAAGATGGGGGCAAAATAAAAAGTTAAAACAATTCAGGCAGAAGGATTTTTTTGGGTCAAAACTCCACAGGAACTGTCACCTTACTTGCTTGTCCTCATGGGCTCACTTTGTGTATTTAAAACAGCACAAAAAATGACTTTGGTCAAGCTGGTTTTAAATTTTATTGTTTATAAATAACATTTTTCTACATTTTATTATACCTAGGTCAAGCAAGGATTCGGGTTCAGATCTCTGCTGCGCACGGCACAGAGGAGATTGATCGCTGTGTTGAAGCTTTTATTGATGTTGGAAAAAAGAAAGGTGTAATTTAATTGAGCAGTATGCAATGTGTGATAAGATTCTCATCAGTTTGCATGTCATTAGACTGACAAACAATGAATCAAATTTAATGTGTAGGGTTAACTTTTAAGTTATCAATTGGAACACTTTCTTTTGAGATTTGGTTGGTATTGAGTCTAAATTCTCTCCCATTGCCAACAATAAAGTATTTAATATCAATTTGCAGCAAAACTGAAAAAATGACAACCTGAACTTTTAAATTATATGCATAGCACACAAGTTAGGGGAGAACTTTAATCATTAAGCTAACAATCCTTGTCGGCACCTTAGGAAATGTATAGAGAACAGTATAGAGAATATAATGTTCTTAGCGTATTTTGATGTTTTCTGCAATCTATTACTAAGTATACAGACGTACAGCAACATGATAAAACAGTAAAATGCTGTTGATGGTGACATCATCTATGCGTCTGTCCTCCAATTGATCATAAGTGAGAATCATGAGTCTGGTTAAGATTATCATAATATAACAATTTAGAATCAGTTCTTGTAAGCAAAGAAATTATGATGAATAATAAATTCCACTAAGAGGTTTTAGTTGGTAGTGGCAATATTGGGCTATTTCACGGTCATATCTTACAAATTCTCTAGCTACTGGAGGACTTCATATTTATTTTGTGGCATTGTACTTTTGTAATAACAAATTATTACACCATGAGGGAGGGCAGTGAATCAATTCTTGTAAGCAAAGAAATTATGATGAATAATTCCACTAGGTGGTTTTAGTCCATAGTGGCAATATTGAGCTGTTTCATGGTCATATCTTACAAATTCTATAGCTACTGGAGGACTAGATATTTATTTTGTGGCATTGTACTTTTATAATAACAAATTATCACATTATGAGGGAGGGCAGTGAAATTTTGGAGAGGAGATTTGTTATCTCTAAGTTTACTTTTGTCAACTTGAGGATAAAGGTCATGTAAACTTATCGATTTGAGGAAGACCCAATATACACATGCATCTCAGAAAACTGAGCCATTATGAATTATCTTGTTTAACATCTAATCTATGTGGACACTGAATTTGATGTTTAGTGCATGCAGTGCAAGAAGGTTTAAGTGCTATTTTTGTAGTCAATCTGGAAGTCTCAGAGCTTTATAATGCAACTTGCACAAAGATCTTGCATCAATTACGTAGTAACTTAATTTTCTTTTGTTCACCTGTTATTTTTTTTTGAGGGAGAAGGGAATTTATCCATTGGATAGCGTTATCCAACAACTGGAGCCAGGTGTTTATGGAGTAAATATACTGCCTATTTAATACCATCACTGTCATTCAGCCTCACAGCACAAAGTGCATTGAAAAAATTTGTGGAATTTATTGAAGAAAATGGAGGTGGTCACAATAATAAAAAAAAAACTTAGGACTATTCCACTGTTTGAAGTGACTTTGTTAGCTTGTGTTTATCATTTCAGTTATTCACACTCCCAAAGGTGCAAAGAAGCACCTTGAGAAATACATTTTCCATAAAAAGATAAGAAAATGATAATTAAAGCTAGAGTTGAAGTGTTAAATCAACCACTCTAAATCTAAAGTAAAAAAAGTTCATTTATAATCTATAATTCTGAAAAAAACTCTAATTTTTGTGCACAATAAAATTTCCTGTTAGTACATTAAATTCTAAAGACTGACTTTTAAAGGAGTGTGTGATGTTTGTCACGAAAAGAAACTTTGAGATCTTGGGAACAAAAGGATTAACAGAACTTTGCACTGTTAATCTGAAAATTTAACTTAGTTTTGTATTTGAGGGAATCACAATAAATTAGGATTAAAATATTTCCCTTTGTAAATCTTAAGAATAATCAGCTAACAAAGCTGTTGCCTGGTGAGAATGCATGTAAAATGTTAACCCTTAAATGCCCAGAAGTAGTGATTAACATGTAACTTTTCCCTATACAATATCTATACATTATCCAGTACACAGCTATGTGATGAAAGTACTAAGTTATGGGATAGAAGCAGTTATCTTGATCTAACACCTAATTCTTGTAACTAAGTCACAAGGAAATGTGTTGCAGCTAAATGGGAGAATTCTAAATCAGATCTTGAGAGTTAAAAGGTTAAACAGAGAAAAACAGCCATATCTATGACGTCTGTATTAGTGATGTGACTTCTGGCTCAAGCAAGGATAAGTTTACCTCTAACACCAGTTAAACAGCGCACCTCCTGTGCAGGCCACTAAAAAGATTTTTACTATATGGGCAATAATTTATAACTTTGTATCAAAGGTACAATGTGCATCAAACACTTACAAATTATTCTTGCCTCAAGTTTTTCCTTATTTTTCTTTATTTCTGCCAAGACACTCGTAAACATGGAATCTTCTGTTGTTCTGTAAATTAAGCTATGATATACCTACAATCAAATATTTTTTTTCATATAATCTTATTCTTGCTGCTGTTTCCTATCTGTACAGTTTACAGTTACAATCTGTCAACATTTTCTTGCTAGTTGTACAATATTACAAGACTACGTCATTTAGACTTGAGCAACAATCAATACGGTCCTATGTCTCATCCATCTGGAAAAAAGGAAAAGTAAAAACAGGTCAAGGAGATTGAAAAACAAGAAAAAGAGAAAAATAGTAACATTCCAAAACTGCGGGTAGAATAAGCTAAGGTACATATCATTGTTTTATTGACTTACAATTAGACTAATAAAAAAGTAAATAATTAGAACCACATCCATTGAAGTTCATGCCCTGATCAAGGTTTACATTCCAGAATGTTACCCTTTTCAAGATGTCAAATGAGCTGCCATGGAGACTGCATAAATTCTGGTGACTTAATATCTCATGAATCTCCAAAAACCTATGTCAACTTTACTGCTTACTCCAAAGGCAAGCAGGAAAATAAGCAAACCAAATAGGAATTGTATGACAGACAGTAAAAAGAATTACTAATAAAAGAGATCTTGTGAGTGAAAGGATTAATGTTTGATTCAGTGGTGATGATGCAAGGAGAACTTGGTGGCTGCTCACTGTTAACCCTTTAAACCCCTAAGAGTGACCAGTATCTAATTTCTCCTTACAGTAATACTGCTGAACCATTCATTAAAAACATGAGAGTGAAGGAAATGATCACCAAGCTAAAAAACTTTGATTGTTCAACAAATTCTCCTTCTCAGTACCAAAGAAAATGTATTGAGAAGGGTATGGAGAATGTGGATACTGATCATGGGGTGTAAAAGGTTGATTAAGGACTAAATGGTTAAAAGCTCAATAGACCACCTGAGTATCAGCTGCACAAGCATCTGTTGAACTTGATCCTTCCTTTGCTGAGTCTAATGAACCATCATTGTCATCTTCTAGATCTTTTAACTCTTGCTCTATAAGTTTCCTTGCAAGTTTAACTTTAGAATATTCATTGTAGTGTACCCTTCTCTTGTCTTTAAATGCTTTTTTATGTTCTAGAGATAAGGGAAACAAACAAATTATTACTTATCATGTACCTCTTACAAACCAAGTTTGAGGTCTACACTTAAAGTTACAGCCCAAATATTTGCCCTTACAATTTATAACCTACACACAGAAGCCTGAGACTGTATTCAACTTAAGGCCTCAGAGCCCAGGTGATAAATCATATGGGAAAAAACAAGAGGCCATAAGTCACAATTCCAAACAAAAAGATGAGGTTAGCAGATACTTAGGACAAGTCTACTAAATGACTGAAAGACTTGCAGCAGCCTTAAATACCTGGCACATGCTCAAAACAAAGTGGGGTAGTTTGAAATCATAAATCAGTCTTCAGCAAACTCACACACAAATTGTAAAGAAAATGAAAGATTTAAAATTCCATTCACTTACTGAGGTTGAAACAGGAAACTTAGCCAACAAAACCGGAGTCAGATTTTAGCATGCTGTCAGTGCAGTAGAACACAACATGCTAAATTAACTGCTCACAGGGCATATTTATAGTAACTGAGAGATATGACAATCAAACTGAGTATGTTTCTCACCTTTCTGACTTTCTGATAAATCCTCGTCAATATCATCATCATCATCATCATCATTGTCTGCATTTTCATCCCAGGAGCCTCTCTTTGGAGCATCTTTGATCCTGGTCAATGAAGTATATGTTACAACACTGTCAAACACTAAACACTCTTCCACATTTACAGTCTCAACTAAAAACAGACTTTCTTGGAACAACAGCCTAATTTTTACTACTCACCAGGGCGGATGATAATGTAGCACTGATATGAGGTATTATCCATAATCATGCCCTACTGAAATTTACAACACTTGGCCTGACTGATAATAAGCATTTTACAATTTTTAGAAGGAGATTTTGTAGGTGCCCCCATTTTGGAAAGAAGGCCAGACCACAACAATGGGAGCTACCTTCTCTACTCTTTGCAAGAAGTGTGTTGGTTCTTTATGTCCCTTGCTAACCAGCACAGAGAAGATGCAGGAGACAGGGCCTATGGTTTATCATCCTTATCTAAGAAGACTAGGATTTCCGAGCATTTGCAGATGTCATAGCAAAGACAGCCGGTTCTTCTCAGTTATTTCAAGACCCTGAATGTTGCGGTCAAGGGTTTGAACTGTCAACCTCCCACACACAGTCCAACACTCTACAACCTGAGCTACCCAATCTGTGGTTAGCTCAGGCAGTTCATTCCAAGCTCAATTTCTCATGCAAATGTTTATCCCAATTTATCTTAAGACCATAAACAACAAATTAAAGAAAAAAAATTGCAGCTTGCTAATGTATATGACTGCTGATTATAGGGTGCAAGATTATCACCACAACACATTTTGTCATCAAGATTTTTTGTCTATCAGCAATGGCAATCAAGACTGTAACATTTTGGAGTGCTAGTCACATTGCGGAAAATTCAGTTAATTTTCTCCCTAAGAGTCCTTTTCAGGACTATGCAATCACACACACATGAGAGGATAATCACACTACAACACCATCTGTTAACCATGGGTCAAAACCCTTAACCCTTTCAGGGTTCTCAATGGAAGGTGGCACCTGGTGATTGATCGCTGCTTACTTTGGGATTTAGAGCCGCTTACTTTGTGTTTAAGTCACTTTTCTTTTCTTTGTTTTGTTCTGCAAGTTTGCTTGAGTTGTTTCCAAATTTCTCTTCCGTTTCTTGCATGACTGTGATCTAAACAAAACCGGGAAACTTGCCTATGGTTCTGGATTCGATTGATGAACACCATTTTACTTGAGTCCAGGCATTCACGGTGAAACATGGTAAAGAGGCCTCCTACTTTATCAGTGATCACCTCCTACTTAAAAATCTTTTGAGAACCCTGTCTTTGAGTTGCAAGATCCAATTTGAATTTCTCCCTACTGACTGCCAAACAGTTCCTTGTAAATCAGACAGGGGACTTAAGAGTTATAACAGCATAATGCCCTCTTACTGATACAATAAGTTTTTTTACTCTCCCTACTTGTTGGCAAGATAACATATCGGAATTGCAAGGGGAAGTTACAAGTTCATCACTTCTGGGGGTTAAAACCCTTAACTGCATCACTTACCTGTCATGTAAGTTTTCTGGATCTAACTTTTGTGGATCAGCTTCATCGTCAGAAAAGGGATCTGCTGTCCCTTCACCTTCATCATCACCTGGATCTTTCCATTTACTGTATGGCGTCGGAGGTTCATTGATCTTCATATGGCCATAGTCTTTATCTGGGGGATGATGTGTCATCAAAATATTCATTTCATCCCAATGAATACCTGAGCTGAAATTAAGAGCATTTGAAATTGTTCAAAATTAATTCTCTATATTTTAACTGCTGTAATTCTACTGAGACAGACTGGCTATGTGCTATGTGCCATGTGCCCTCTATGCTATGAAACCTGTTTGAGAGGTTTTATCACAAAAACACAACCAACCCCCTCCTTCCCTCTTCTCCCCCCTCCTTCCCTCTTCTCCCCCCTCCTTCCCTCTTCTCCCCCTTCTTCCCTCTTCTCCTCCCCTCCCCCTTCCCCATTCTTCCCCCCCCCCATACACAATCCCATAGAAAAAACTTTGGTGAGGGTAGACACATGTAAGGATGAACAGGTTGACAAAAGCCATTCCAGAAAAAGCCATTTGGCCCTGCTTTGTTGCCAACACTAAAAGAAAACCAAAATTAGAAAATGAAATTTGAGTTTCTTGTTCTGACTAAAAAAGAAAAAGTAAAAGATTTTTATGTAAAATCTATTTTGTGGTTGTACCACATGCACCTGTCAACTGTGTCCTATTGAGGTTACAACCAAAATTTTCAACACTTAGTAGTCATAAGGTAAAAATACTTACTGACTGAGTTTAGTCAAGGAGAAGGAAAAATATTATTTAGTTCTTGTCATGACCCTCAGACCTTGTACTCCTGTTCAGTCATTAATTGCATATTATCCAAATATATACTTTCAGTTTGTTTACTACAGATTACATCAGTGTCCTTGTTCACATAAATGGTAAAACGTTTAGGGTTAGAAAGAAATAAATGGAAGAGTGAGAAATAATTCTTTATTTAAGAATCTTTACTTCCTCTCATTGATTAAATAGTTGAAATCCAAGATTTATCTTAGTTTCTGTTTCCAACATTCCCATCTAATCTAATCACTAAAACCGAAGGTAAAGATCAATCTTCAAAAAACACCATATTTTCCAACCAAAATATATTGAAGTTGGCCCAGTCTAGACACCACAATTTTCATAAGCAGAACTTAATTTGAATTTGAACCTGCTGACCTTTAAAAACATACAAACTATAATTCAATTTTCCCTTACTCACACTTTTTCAAAAAGATCTACTATTCAAAGATATCACATGAAACATGATTGACAATATTTGAACTACACAGAACATATTGTACACTTTTCCATAATGTGATCCAAGATTATGATCACTAAATTCTTGCATGAATAGGGATTAACTTTGGATAACATCCGCTCTGTATTTACTACTCATTTTCATAAATTTAATTTTGCACAGAGGAATCCATAACCCTCTTTTAAAATTCCAAATCTAAAAATTTTGCCACCCAGGATGTAGTTGTGAACATAACAGGTGTTGCTCACAGGAAAACATTGTTTTAACTATTAGCATTAATTACAGGAAGCAGCAATATTTCACAAGAACAGAATGTGATGGAACTTCTAAGAAAATTGGAAAGGATCTTCAGCACACCAATCAAGTTGTGATAAAATTATCATGAAAACAATATTTCAAAATTCCATATTCCAAGATTAAAATTTAAATTATTATCCTTATGTGGGTAGTAATTTTTTTTTTAGTAAGAACTCAGTAGAGAAAAATTTCCCAGAACTGTTTATGGTAATTTCATATACAAAAATATTTGAAAAATAGTGAAAGATTGTAATCAAATGTTAATCAGAAAATGAAAATCTCTAACATAAATTCACTTCCATCAAAACACTTCATTGGAAAAAAGTTGTATATAAAGTCACACCTAAAACAAAACAATCGATATGTTAACATGCCTTGAAGCCACATATTAGCTTCACCATTATCAGAGAAATTAAAAATTTATTCCCTGACTAAGATAGAGGAAAAAAATTATCTCTTACGAATTTAGTATGCATTGCAGACACCACTTGAGAGTATATTTACAATTTACATATTCAAGATTTCCATGCAAATAAGAAAGAATTAAGAAGAGGCAGGCTTAAGTCAAACAATACAAACTAATTTTATAAGCTCTGTTGTATCTTAACACTGCGCCCGTGTAAAGTAGGTATTTCACCCTCAGCTGTATATCTGTTTGATTTCTGATCCAAACCGAAAAAATAAAATTCAAAATTTACACTAAGATATCAAAAGTGCTTCATTAGAAATACCGAAAATTTCAGCTGAGATTCATTAATCTACACCTTTTCAAGGTAGATTTAACAAATCACCAAGCAATAAAAAATTAGAGTCGATGGAACACCTATACCACAAACAGGGTGATAAATTAAAATTTCAAAAACCCTTTTGAGCTTATTTCTGCACATCTGCTCCCTAAATGCATGCAGGGACTCCTGTTACAAATAATAAAAATTTGTACCTCATTTTTTTTCCACTTTCAGGTGGATGCGAGCGAAAATTACTGGCGAGATCTAAGTTTTTTTTTTCATAATCAAAGCAATGAGTAAAACCTTAGTTCACGATTATCAACCAACGTCGCAAAATGAGTACACCAGAATTCCCATGTAAGTCGAGCGAAAGAAGCGAACCACGAACTATGCTATTTCGTTCAAGGATAATCAGCAGTTTGCATCGAATTCGACAAGGTATATGCAATATTGTGAGGGAAAAAATATTTCTCAGAAGACTTACAGAAGAGCAGAAGAAAAGATGTTTTGAGTTCAATATTGTGATCGCACGCCTAAATTACAGGTTGACAGGAATATTCTTCATTGCACAGCTGTGTTCATTCCAAATTTTGTGTTCATTTCAGTCTCGAGCAAAGTGTGAACAGTACAAGTAAATCTAAACCTATCAAAACTCCATTCAAGGAGATGACTGTTACCTTACAACACCGAAAAAGAAAAAGTAGTAAAGTTAACTACAGCATTAGTATTAAATTAAATGTAAAGGTTTAGGACGCGCGTGCTGTAAGTCAGGAATTCTACTCACGCACCATAGATCACTTGGAGACAAAAATACCTTCGGTAACAAAAATATCAACAGGTTAATTGTTATTGAAAGCGATACATACTGGTGTTTATCTTCAGACTTGTTCCTCAAAATGCCTTTTTTAGGTTGATTGGCGTCCTCCTCCATATTCAACTATTTCTCCGCTAACAAATTGTGACTCTGACCCAGACTTTTGCCGGATATGGCCCAACGTTCGGGATACGGGATAACCTGCGGGAAACCACTAAGGGGAGGGAGTGGGTAAAAATAGCGGCTGTACAATAAAAGATTTCAACAACTGTAGTTAGAATTCTTTCCTACTTTTCTAAGTATAGTGTATGTTTTTCAAAGAAAAATGGAATGGGCAAAATTTTGCTTGCGTAATTGATGGGTTTAAAGCGTCAAGCAAGCGCAACTGTGAAAACGAGCGGCGAAAGCGCAACTCCGGGAGAGATATGGAAGAAAACGAGAGGGGTGTCACAGCCACACCTCCGCTCCTCGTTTTTGGAGCTCTGCCGACTTCATTTTTCATCGAGCGTCCAAGAAACCGCTAGCCACACAAGCTTGGGAAAATGGGAACTGGACTTAAGCTATTTTTGTTCCAGAGAAAATGAGATCTGGCTCACAAGGATGGGAATCCAAAACGCAAGAAGGGAACAAGGCCGGGATTAAGAAGCAATTGTGGTCTATCCACTACCATCTTACACATCACAGTTAACCAAGAGGGAACATCTTTCAGTAATGGTCAACTTCATTCCTGGGGCTTTTGGCTTAAAAATTGGAAGAAGATGAGAAAAGTCCTAGGAATGAGGTTGGTTACCCCACTTAAACTAAAGATTGCTTATGAAGTCCATTTGTCTAGGCAAGGGAGGTCCTGACATTGTCACATTCAAATTTCCAATTGCCAAAGCCTAATATTGTGCAAGGGAAACTCTTGCAACACAAGAGCCACAGGGAGGGCAGGAAGTAAGAATCAGCCCCTGTTAATTATAAAGGTCACAATGAATTCAAAGGCAACAATGAGTTGACTGGCAACAAAAGTTGACTGTTTAATCTATTGACTTGTTAGGATACTAACACCATATGACAGTTCTACTATTATGCTTGCCTAGCTTATGGTAAGGATGGTAGAAATCTTCAAAATATATAGAGAGACAGGAAAACTGTGAAACCACAAGGCAAAGCTACAAGACAAGACACTCATAAATTTTTCTTCTCACAGGTTCCCAGCTCATTTTTCCATCTCATACCTAAAAAGACCCATTATGCCAACAGCAGTGTAAAGTTAAACATTATACATTACAATAGCTGATGTTGTACAACTTGTATTGGAAGAGTTGAGAAGTTATGAAATTATCAATCAAATGCCTGCAAGAAAGAGAGATAGAAAACCAATATGATGATCCATTTGTCAAGGAAACACAGGCTTGCAACCATGAAATCCATAGACATTGACATTCCTTTACAAGAGGGTTGTTTTAGAATCATTTTTGAAGAGTCAAATGTAGAATTTATTCTTACACAATGCTCTGTTCATAACAAAACTCTAAACATACAAACTCTAAACCTGCCCTTGATGGTAGGGGTACTATCCCAGAGGTGCCATTGAGACAAACTGTGCTCTCCAGAATTAAACTAGATCTCTTTTATTGGGGATGTGCAAAAAAAAAAATTGTCTAAATCTGTACTCTCCAGGAAAAGAATACCCCTTTGCCAAAAACTCACCAATCTAAAGTTTCTTTCCTGTTCTTTTCTCCTTGTTTCACTGAGGCGAGAAATCTCTTCAACCTTTCTCTGAAGGATTCCTACAGGAAAAAGAAGCTTATGATGGGTAATTCATAACTTCCACCCAACACTTCAAAATGACTTTTGGCACCTGAGAAAGAAAAACTCTGGGAAAATACCATTAATTGATGAGTTACATAAAAATTGGTTTGTCAGTCAGTTGATTAACCATCAGAGAAGTGATTAAGTTTATCAATCAGTCAAACAGTAAATCAATCAGAGAAAACAAAATTCAGTCCCTCACAAGAAAAAAAAGAAGAACACAGGTCAGCAAGATCTAAACTAGTCTTCTACTTTGTTCCAGGCAAATTGCCATTACGATAATCCTTCACAAAAAAAAAAAATAAAATAAATAAAATGTATTTACCAAGCAGTGAGACTGATGGTTGATTATGGCCTTTGAATTCAAGAATTTAGACTGCCCCCACCCACCCTCTCCTTAGCATTAACTGCTAAGAAGGACAGTTCCCAATCTCTTTGTGGCTCACCTGAATTTTGATCTATCCACTGTAGTGAATTCATGTGTGCATTCAAAATCTTGGCAATCTGTGCAATCTAAACACAAACAAAGAGTCAAAAACCACAATAGAAGAGGGAGTGTAGAGACAAAGTGCTGTTTTTTATTTTTGTTAATTATTATACAGCAATCACTTACAGGGTCATCTGAGTCCTGTTGCTGAGTATTTGCAGTATTAAGATGTTCAATGATTGATTTGAGATCTTGCACCATTTGCTTTAACTGTCCATCAACATCTTTAGCCAATTTGTACCTGATTGAGAAGAATTTGCACAGATCATGTTACAAGTAATGTTGTCACAAGTTCATGCCAATCCTTCAGTGGCTGCCAAAGGTAAGTCACCAAGCTACTGACTAAAGCCTCAAATTCAGTACTCCAATTTTTTTTCCAAACCACATCTTGAAGAACTGCCAGGTTTCATTTCAGTACATTTCATGTTCTCCACCCCATCCGTTGATAAAAACACTGTAAGTTATAAACTGTGTTCTACTTACGTGAAGTCCCTCTCCTTATCAGCCTGCTGGAGTTGCCTGCTGCCCGAGTTGCTTGAACTTACAGCATCTTCCAATGGCTTCAACATTTCCTCCAGTTCTTGTTGTTGGGCCATAATAAAGTCCAACTCTTGATCAAGTCTAACAATACATTTAATATGCTGGTGATTATTTCCAGAATTTGTGTTTACTTGTTACCTACTGGCTGAATAATACTGTAGATACTTATCAATAATCACATTTTGGATATTACAGGTTAATAATCAGATACTTTGCATTGACTACTGACTGAATCCCTCTAAGGCTTGTTTTGAACCACTGCCTCTTCCAACTTATTCTCCATCAAACCCTTAAGATTTTAATGAGTTGTAAAGTGAAATTGGATCTTTGAAGCAAAGCTATAATATCCATGAGTTTCAAAAAGTTTTCGTCCTACAATCCTTTCAGAATGTAACTTTCATCAGTAAGAGGACATTTTCCGTTGGTTGTCCAATTAATGTGTGAAAACTACATACTCACTTCCTTAAAGTCTGCAATACCTCAGCCTTACAGACAGCATACTAGTAACAAGTGTTCTCACTTATTTAAGCACAACAGGTAAAAGAAATATTCAAACTGGTTGATCAATCCTTTTACTTGTTCAATTTTTAAGAATTCCAAGCAATTTTAGGCTGTAAAAAGAGATAACCAGTGCTACATGCTGTAAATTTTACCAGTTACTGCTTGAAAAGGAGAACACCTTGCAACTTACATTCTTTTGCCAATGTTTACCTTTTTTGTTCTGCTTTAACATTCTCCACACCAGCATTAAGCTCAGTGATCTAAAATGTCAGACACATAACATTTGAATACACAATCGTATCATTGTCATTTCAAGTTATGGTGTTCACCAGACAGACAATTACCCCACTAACATAACAAACCAATAGCTTGTGACATCTTTGCTAATTCCTCTTCGTGGGATGCCCCCTTGACAATTTGTTAAATGGACTAACAGTCAGACACTACAAGAATTAACTATCTCATCTGAGAAACACCATGATGACAACCCAGGGCTTAACCTGTTAAAAGAATCTAATTTTTCCCAATAGTATCACCCCTAAATTGAACATTAAGTTCATGAAAATAAAGGAAATGTTTGGAAACTCAAAAAGCTCTTGATTGTTAGACAAGATCTCCTTGCAAGCTCCATAGGAAATGTATAAAGAACAGTATGGAGAACTTGCATACCGATGTTAGGGTGTAAATGGCTAATGGCAGACTACCATTATGCTAACTGAAACATCTCTTTCACAGTCTGTTACATAGAGTTCTCGGAATTTAGAGTCCTGTAGAGAGACCCATTTAAAGCAATGCTGTAGTAATCGCATCTCTTGTCTAATAGTTTAGTGAGATAAACTACTACAGTGTATGTGTATCATTTTCACCTTTTCTCCATTTTCCATAAGAAGCCTATCCCATGAATTCACTTGTGCTGCCTGATCCAAAAATGTTTTTTCATAGTCTGCTAGTTCCAAAGCCCACTAAAAAAAATTTCAATATATATATAAATTATATGAAAACGCAATTGAGATATCTGGTTTAAATTAGTGGGCAAACAGTAATCTACACCACCCTCATTAATATAAAAACAACTATTTCACTAGGAACTATTGACAAACAACCAGAACAAAATAGAACAAATGAAATAACTCTTTGTTTTAGAGGCTTGAGAATGAAACCTGAAAGCTTTGCTTTCTATACAAAAAAATTTTAACCAAAGGATACCTGTTGATGTTACAGTGAAATAATTATCTTTTGTCCTGCAGATGGAGATACAAGGCAAACTGATCCTTATAGGAAAACTAAAATTTAAAAAATTGTTGAAAGTGAAGCTTGGAAAAAATTTCAGCCTTTTAACCCTTTAAGTCCCACTAGTGACCCAGACAGAATTTCTCCTTACACTATCAGTACAATATCAAGCAGACAAGTAATGAGAATAAAGAAAAATATCAATCAGAGGATTATTGGTTGATCCAATACCAAATTCTCCAAATTAGAATCATATGAATTGTATGGCAGACAGTAAGGAGAATTACTAATGAGATCTTGGGAGTTAAAGGGTTAAATGATTCAAACAGAAGCCTTTCAAGTTCTTATCACCATCTTCTTCCAGTTGGGCTACAATACTGCTTTTTGGAAGCAGAGAAAATTCTATAAAATTCTACAATCTCTGTAAAGGGATCTGATTGCAAAGAAATGAAATGCAACATAATTGAAACATAGTAATCTACCAAGGTTGAGTCCTGTATTTACCTTGTTAATGAGTTCTTCAAGCTGTTTATAAGTCAATTGTGGTACATTGCTAGGAGCTCCAGCTCCAGGTGCAGAGGAGCTATTGAGAAAAATAATCATATTTCCTGACATCTAGTTAAAAGTAAAACTAAATAAAGTGATCTAGGGGTTGGATATAGTTCATTTAATTTTTTGTTGCAATCTTTCTCTCGTAGCTATTTCACAGAAAAATTGTGCAGCTGCTGTGAAGCTAACAGTACTGCCTTTACAGTAAAAGGTTTGAACCCAGTGGTAACATGTAATAGTGTAGTTTGATTGTCTGGGTGAGTGTAGTCCTGAGATGGACTGTTGTTGGTAGT